>NW_027479309.1:0-157103 GCF_051014685.1 Ptiloglossa arizonensis
AAATTTTTCGCAATTCTGCTGCTCCAAACGTTTAACCAGAATGCCCTAGGAAAAAATACACATACCGTTGTAATCGGGCGAGTTTTACTTTCAAATGCAAAAGGAATTTTGGGTTAGGTCAATCCGTTCGCGAGATATGGAGTTTGAAGACAAGAATGTTGAGAAGGCAAAAAATTTTCGCAATTCTGCTGTTCCGAACGCTTAACCAGAATGCCTTAGGGAAAAAATACACATACCATTGTAATCGGGCGAGTTCTACTTTCAGATACATAAGGAATTTTGGGTTAGGTCAATCCGTTCGCGAGATATGGGAGTTTGAAGCCAAGAAATGGTTGAGAAGGCAAAAAATTTTTCGCAATTCTGCTGCTCCAAACGCTTAACCAGAATGCCCTAGGGAAAAAATACACATACCGTTGTAATCGGGCGAGTTTCTACTTTCAAATGCAACAGGAAGTTTTGGGTTAGGTCAATCGGTTCGCGAGATATGAGACTTTGAAGCTAAGAAATGGTTGAGAAGACAACAAATTTTTCGCAAATCTGCTGCTCCAAACGCTTAACCAGAATGGCCTAGGGAATAAATACGCATACCGTTGTAATCGGGCGAGTTTCTACTTTCAGATACAATAGGAATTTTTGGGTTCGGTCAATCCGTTCGCGAGATATGGGACTTTGAAGCTAAGAAATGGTTGACAAAACAACAAATTTTTCGCACTTCTGCTGCTCCAATCGCTTAACCAGAATGCCTTAGGGAAAAAATACACATACCGTTGTAATCGGGCGAGTTCCTACTTTCAGATACATAAAGAATTTTTGGGTTAGGTCAATCCGTTCGCGAGATATGGGAGTTTGAAGCCAAGAAATGGTTGAGAAGGCAAAAAATTTTTCGCAATTCTGCTGCTCCAAACGCTTAACCAGAATGCCCTAGGGAAAAAATACACATACCGTTGTAATCGGGCGAGTTTCTACTTTCAAATGCAAAAGGAATTTTTGGGTTAGGTCAATCCGTTCGCGAGATATGGGAGTTTGCAGACAAGAAATGGTTGAGAAGGCAAAAAATTTTTCGCAATTCTGCTGCTCCGAACGCTTAACCAGAATGCCTTACGGAAAAAATACACATACCATTGTAATCGGGCGTGTTTCTACTTTCAGATACATAAGGAATTTTTGGGTTAAGTCAATCCGTTCGCGAGATATGGGAGTTTGAAGCCAAGAAATGGTTGAGAAGGCAAAAAATTTTTCGCAATTCTGCTGCTCCAAACGCTTAACCAGAATGCCCTAGGGAAAAAATACGCATACCGTTGTAATCGGGCGAGTTTCTACTTTCAGATACAATAGGAATTTTTGGGTTCGGTTAATCCGTTCGCGAGATATGGGACTTTGAAGCTAAGAAATGGTTGACAAGACAACAAATTTTTCGCACTTCTGCAGCTCCAATCGCTTAACCAGAATGGCCTAGGGGAAAAATACACGTTCCGTTGTAATCGGGCGAGTTTCTACTTTCAGACGCAATAGGAATTTTTGGGTTAGGTCAATCCGTTCGCGAGATATGGGAGTTTGAAGCCAAGAAATGGTTCAGAAGGCAAAAAATTTTTCGCAATTCTGCTGCTCCAAACTCTTAACCAGAATGGCCAAGGAAAAAAATACACATACCCTTGTAATCGGGCGAGTTTCCACATTCAGTTACAATAGGAATTTTTGGGTTCGGTCAATCCGTTCGCGAGATATGGGACTTTGAAGCTAAGAAATGGTTGACAAGACAACAAATTTTTCGCACTTCTGCTGCTCCAATCGCTTAACCAGAATGGCCTAGGGGAAAAATACACGTACCGTTGTAATCGGGCGAGTTTCTACTTTCAAATGCAATAGGAATTTTTGGGTTAGGTCCATCCGTTCGCGAGATATGAGAGTTTGAAGCTAAGAAATGGTTGAGAAGACAACAAATTTTTCGCAAATCTGCTGCTCCAAACGCTTAACCAGAATGGCCTAGGGAATAAATACGCATACCGTTGTAATCGGGCGAGTTTCTACTTTCAGATACAATAGGAATTTTTGGGTTCGGTCAATCCGTTCGCGAGATATGGGACTTTGAAGCTAAGAAATGGTTGACAAAACAACAAATTTTTCGCAATTCTGCTGCTCCAATCGCTTAACCAGAATGCCTTAGGGAAAAAATACACATACCGTTGTAATCGGGCGAGTTCCTACTTTCAGATACATAAAGAATTTTTGGGTTAGGTCAATCCGTTCGCGAGATATGGGAGTTTGAAGCCAAGAAATGGTTGAGAAGGCAAAAAATTTTTCGCAATTCTGCTGCTCCAAACGTTTAACCAGAATGCCCTAGGGAAAAAATACACATACCGTTGTAATCGGGCGAGTTTCTACTTTCAAATGCAACAGGAAGTTTTGGGTTAGGTCAATCGGTTCGCGAGATATGAGACTTTGAAGCTAAGAAATGGTTGAGAAGACAACAAATTTTTCGCAAATCTGCTGCTCCAAACGCTTAACCAGAATGGCCTAGGGAATAAATACGCATACCGTTGTAATCGGGCGAGTTTCTACTTTCAGATACAATAGGAATTTTTGGGTTCGGTCAATCCGTTCGCGAGATATGGGACTTTGAAGCTAAGAAATGGTTGACAAACAACAAATTTTTCGCACTTCTGCTGCTCCAATCGCTTAACAGAATGGCCTAGGGGAAAAATACACGTACCGTTGTAATCGGGCGAGTTTCTACTTTCAAATGCAATAGGAATTTTTGGGTTAGGTCCATCCGTTCGCGAGATATGAGAGTTTGAAGCTAAGAAATGTTGAGAAGACAACAAATTTTTCGCAAATCTGCTGCTCCAAACGCTTAACCAGAATGGCCTAGGGAATAAATACGCATAACGTTGTAATCGGGCGAGTTTCTACTTTCAGATACAATAGGAATTTTTGGGTTCGGTCAATCCGTTCGCGAGATATGGGACTTTGAAGCTAAGAAATGGTTGACAAAACAACAAATTTTTCGCAATTCTGCTGCTCCAATCGCTTAACCAGAATGCCTTAGGGAAAAAATACACATACCGTTGTAATCGGGCGAGTTCCTACTTTCAGATACATAAAGAATTTTTGGGTTAGGTCAATCCGTTCGCGAGATATGGGAGTTTGAAGCCAAGAAATGGTTGAGAAGGCAAAAAATTTTTCGCAATTCTGCTGCTCCAAACGTTTAACCAGAATGCCCTAGGGAAAAAATACACATACCGTTGTAATCGGGCGAGTTTCTACTTTCAAATGCAAAAGGAATTTTTGGGTTAGGTCAATCCGTTCGCGAGATATGGGAGTTTGCAGACAAGAAATGGTTGAGAAGGCAAAAAATTTTTCGCAATTCTGCTGCTCCGAACGCTTAACCAGAATGCCTTAGGGAAAAAATACACACACCATTGTAATCGGGCGTGTTTCTACTTTCAGATACATAAGGAATTTTTGGGTTAAGTCAATCCGTTCGCGAGATATGGGAGTTTGAAGCCAAGAAATGGTTGAGAAGGCAAAAAATTTTTCGCAATTCTGCTGCTCCAAACGCTTAACCAGAATGCCCTAGGGAAAAAATACGCATACCGTTGTAATCGGGCGAGTTTCTACTTTCAGATACAATAGGAATTTTTGGGTTCGGTTAATCCGTTCGCGAGATATGGGACTTTGAAGCTAAGAAATGGTTGACAAGACAACAAATTTTTCGCACTTCTGCAGCTCCAATCGCTTAACCAGAATGGCCTAGGGGAAAAATACACGTACCGTTGTAATCGGGCGAGTTTCTACTTTCAGACGCAATAGGAATTTTTGGGTTAGGTCAATCCGTTCGCGAGATATGGGAGTTTGAAGCCAAGAAATGGTTGAGAAGGCAAAAAATTTTTCGCAATTCTGCTGCTCCAAACTCTTAACCAGAATGGCCAAGGAAAAAAATACACATACCCTTGTAATCGGGCGAGTTTCCACATTCAGTTACAATAGGAATTTTTGGGTTCGGTCAATCCGTTCGCGAGATATGGGACTTTGAAGCTAAGAAATGGTTGACAAGACAACAAATTTTTCGCACTTCTGCTGCTCCAATCGCTTAACCAGAATGGCCTAGGGGAAAAATACACGTACCGTTGTAATCGGGCGAGTTTCTACTTTCAAATGCAATAGGAATTTTTGGGTTAGGTCCATCCGTTCGCGAGATATGAGAGTTTGAAGCTAAGAAATGGTTGACAAGACAACAAATTTTTCGCAATTCTGCTGCTCCAATCGCTTAACCAGAATGGCCTAGGGGAAAAATACACGTACCGTTGTAATCGGGCGAGTTTCTACTTTCAGACGCAATAGGAATTTTTCGGTTAGGTCAATCCGTTCGCGAGATATGGGAGTTTGAAGCTAAGAAATGGTTGACAAGACAACAAATTTTTCGCAATTCTGCTGCTCCAATCGCTTAACCAGAATGCCCTAGGAAAAAAATACACGTACCGTTGTAATCGGGAGAGTTTCTACTTTCAGATGCATAAGGAATTTTTGGGTTAGGTCAATCCGTTCGCGAGATATGGGAGTTTGAAGACAAGAAATGGTTGAGAAGGCAAAAAATTTTTCGCAATTCTGCTGCTCCGAACGCCTAACCAGAATGCCTTAGGGAAAAAATACACATACCGTTGTAATCGGGCGAGTTTCTACTTTCAGATACATAAGGAATTTTTGGGTTAGGTCAATCCGTTCGCGAGATATGGGAGTTTGAAGCCAAGAAATGGTTGAGAAGGCAAAAAATTTTTCGCAATTCTGCTGCTCCAAACGCTTAACCAGAATGCCCTAGGGAAAAAATACACATACCGTTGTAATCGGGCGAGTTTCTACTTTCAAATGCAAAAGGAATTTTTGGGTTAGGTCAATCCGTTCGCGAGATATGGGAGTTTGCAGACAAGAAATGGTTGAGAAGGCAAAAAATTTTTCGCAATTCTGCTGCTCCGAACGCTTAACCAGAATGCCTTACGGAAAAAATACACATACCATTGTAATCGGGCGTGTTTCTACTTTCAGATACATAAGGAATTTTTGGGTTAAGTCAATCCGTTCGCGAGATATGGGAGTTTGAAGCCAAGAAATGGTTGAGAAGGCAAAAAATTTTTCGCAATTCTGCTGCTCCAAACGCTTAACCAGAATGCCCTAGGGAAAAAATACGCATACCGTTGTAATCGGGCGAGTTTCTACTTTCAGATACAATAGGAATTTTTGGGTTCGGTTAATCCGTTCGCGAGATATGGGACTTTGAAGCTAAGAAATGGTTGACAAGACAACAAATTTTTCGCACTTCTGCAGCTCCAATCGCTTAACCAGAATGGCCTAGGGGAAAAATACACGTACCGTTGTAATCGGGCGAGTTTCTACTTTCAGACGCAATAGGAATTTTTGGGTTAGGTCAATCCGTTCGCGAGATATGGGAGTTTGAAGCCAAGAAATGGTTCAGAAGGCAAAAAATTTTTCGCAATTCTGCTGCTCCAAACTCTTAACCAGAATGGCCAAGGAAAAAAATACACATACCCTTGTAATCGGGCGAGTTTCCACATTCAGTTACAATAGGAATTTTTGGGTTCGGTCAATCCGTTCGCGAGATATGGGACTTTGAAGCTAAGAAATGGTTGACAAGACAACAAATTTTTCGCACTTCTGCTGCTCCAATAGCTTAACCAGAATGGCCTAGGGGAAAAATACACGTACCGTTGTAATCGGGCGAGTTTCTACTTTCAAATGCAATAGGAATTTTTGGGTTAGGTCCATCCGTTCGCGAGATATGAGAGTTTGAAGCTAAGAAATGGTTGAGAAGACAACAAATTTTTCGCAAATCTGCTGCTCCAAACGCTTAACCAGAATGGCCTAGGGAATAAATACGCATACCGTTGTAATCGGGCGAGTTTCTACTTTCAGATACAATAGGAATTTTTGGGTTCGGTCAATCCGTTCGCGAGATATGGGACTTTGAAGCTAAGAAATGGTTGACAAAACAACAAATTTTTCGCAATTCTGCTGCTCCAATCGCTTAACCAGAATGCCTTAGGGAAAAAATACACATACCGTTGTAATCGGGCGAGTTCCTACTTTCAGATACATAAAGAATTTTTGGGTTAGGTCAATCCGTTCGCGAGATATGGGAGTTTGAAGCCAAGAAATGGTTGAGAAGGCAAAAAATTTTTCGCAATTCTGCTGCTCCAAACGTTTAACCAGAATGCCCTAGGAAAAAATACACATACCGTTGTAATCGGGCGAGTTTCTACTTTCAAATGCAAAAGGAATTTTTGGGTTAGGTCAATCCGTTCGCGAGATATGGGAGTTTGAAGACAAGAAATGGTTGAGAAGGCAAAAATTTTTCGCAATTCTGCTGCTCCGAACGCTTAACCAGAATGCTTAGGGAAAAAATACACATACCATTGTAATCGGGCGAGTTTCTACTTTCAGATACATAAGGAATTTTTGGGTTAGTTCAATCCGTTCGCGAGATATGGGAGTTTGAAGCCAAGAAATGGTTGAGAAGGCAAAAAATTTTTCGCAATTCTGCTGCTCCAAACGCTTAACCAGAATGCCCTAGGGAAAAAAATACACATACCGTTGTAATCGGCGAGTTTCTACTTTCAAATGCAACAGGAAGTTTTGGGTTAGGTCAATCGGTTCGCGAGATATGAGACTTTGAAGCTAAGAAATGGTTGAGAAGACACAAATTTTTCGCAATCTGCTGCTCCAAACGCTTAACCAGAATGGCCTAGGGAATAAATACGCATACCGTTGTAATCGGGCGAGTTTCTACTTTCAGATACAATAGGAATTTTTGGGTTCGGTCAATCCGTTCGCGAGATATGGGACTTTGAAGCTAAGAAATGGTTGACAAAACAACAAATTTTTCGCACTTCTGCTGCTCCAATCGCTTAACCAGAATGGCCTAGGGGAAAAATACACGTACCGTTGTAATCGGGCGAGTTTCTACTTTCAAATGCAATAGGAATTTTTGGGTTAGGTCCATCCGTTCGCGAGATATGAGAGTTTGAAGCTAAGAAATGGTTGAGAAGACAACAAATTTTTCGCAAATCTGCTGCTCCAAACGCTTAACCAGAATGGCCTAGGGAATAAATACGCATAACGTTGTAATCGGCGAGTTTCTACTTTCAGATACAATAGGAATTTTTGGGTTCGGTCAATCCGTTCGCGAGATATGGGTGTTTGAAGCCAAGAAATGGTTGAGAAGGCAAAAAATTTTTCGCAATTCTGCTGCTCCGAACGCTTAACCAGAATGCCTTAGGAAAAAAATACACATACCATTGTAATCGGGCGAGTTTCTACTTTCAGATACATAAGGAATTTTTGGGTTAGGTCAATCCGTTCGCGAGATATGGGAGTTTGAAGCCAAGAAATGGTTGAGAAGGCAAAAAATTTTTCGCAATTCTGCTGCTCCAAACGCTTAACCAGAATGCCCTAGGAAAAAATACACATACCGTTGTAATCGGGCGAGTTTCTACTTTCAAATGCAAAAGGAATTTTTGGGTTAGGTCAATCCGTTCGCGAGATATGGGAGTTTGAAGACAAGAAATGGTTGAGAAGGCAAAAAATTTTTCGCAATTCTGCTGCTCCGAACGCTTAACCAGAATGCCTTAGGGAAAAAATACACATACCATTGTAATCGGCGAGTTTCTACTTTCAGATACATAAGGAATTTTTGGGTTAGGTCAATCCGTTCGCGAGATATGGAGTTTGAAGCCAAGAAATGGTTGAGAAGGCAAAAATTTTTCGCAATTCTGCTGCTCAAACGCTTAACCAGAATGCCCTAGGGAAAAAATACACATACCGTTGTAATCGGGCGAGTTTCTACTTTCAAATGCAACAGGAAGTTTTGGGTTTAGGTCAATCGGTTCGCGAGATATGAGACTATGAAGCTAAGAAATGGTTGAGAAGACAACAAATTTTTCGCAAATCTGCTGCTCCAAACGCTTAACCAGAATGGCCTAGGAATAAATACGCATACCGTTGTAATCGGGCGAGTTTCTACTTTCAGATACAATAGGAATTTTTGGGTTCGGTCAATCCGTTCGCGAGATATGGGACTTTGAAGCTAAGAAATGGTTGACAAAACAACAAATTTTTCGCACTTCTGCTGCTCCAATCGCTTAACCAGAATGCCTTAGGGAAAAAATACACATACCGTTGTAATCGGGCGAGTTCCTACTTTCAGATACATAAAGAATTTTGGGTTAGGTCAATCCGTTCGCGAGATATGGGAGTTTGAAGCCAAGAAATGGTTGAGAAGGCAAAAAATTTTTCGCAATTCTGCTGCTCCAAACGCTTAACCAGAATGCCCTAGGGAAAAAATACACATACCGTTGTAATCGGCGAGTTTCTACTTTCAAATGCAAAAGGAATTTTTGGGTTAGGTCAATCCGTTCGCGAGATATTGGAGTTTGCAGACAAGAAATGGTTGAGAAGGCAAAAAATTTTCGCAATTCTGCTGCTCCGAACGCTTAGCCAGAATGCCTTAGGGAAAAAATACACATACCATTGTAATCGGGCGTGTTTCTACTTTCAGATACATAAGGAATTTTTGGGTTAAGTCAATCCGTTCGCGAGATATGGGAGTTTGAAGCCAAGAAATGGTTGAGAAGGCAAAAAATTTTTCGCAATTCTGCTGCTCCAAACGCTTAACCAGAATGCCCTAGGGAAAAAATACGCATACCGTTGTAATCGGGCGAGTTTCTACTTTCAGATACAATAGGAATTTTTGGGTTCGGTTAATCCGTTCGCGAGATATGGGACTTTGAAGCTAAGAAATGGTTGACAAGACAACAAATTTTTCGCACTTCTGCAGCTCCAATCGCTTAACCAGAATGGCCTAGGGGAAAAATACACGTACCGTTGTAATCGGGCGAGTTTCTACTTTCAGACGCAATAGGAATTTTGGGTTAGGTCAATCCGTTCGCGAGATATGGGAGTTTGAAGCCAAGAAATGGTTGAGAAGGCAAAAAATTTTTCGCAATTCTGCTGCTCCAAACTCTTAACCAGAATGGCCAAGGAAAAAAATACACATACCCTTGTAATCGGGCGAGTTTCCACATTCAGTTACAATAGGAATTTTTGGGTTCGGTCAATCCGTTCGCGAGATATGGGACTTTGAAGCTAAGAAATGGTTGACAAGACAACAAATTTTTCGCACTTCTGCTGCTCCAATCGCTTAACCAGAATGGCCTAGGGAAAAATACACGTACCGTTGTAATCGGGCGAGTTTCTACTTCAAATGCAATAGGAATTTTTGGGTTAGGTCCATCCGTTCGCGAGATATGAGAGTTTGAAGCTAAGAAATGGTTGAGAAGACAACAAATTTTTCGCAAATCTGCTGCTCCAAACGCTTAACCAGAATGGCCTAGGGAATAAATACGCATACCGTTGTAATCGGGCGAGTTTCTACTTTCAGATACAATAGGAATTTTTGGTTCGGTCAATCCGTTCGCGAGATATGGGACTTTGAAGCTAAGAAATGGTTGACAAAACAACAAATTTTTCGCAATTCTGCTGCTCCAATCGCTTAACCAGAATGCCTTAGGGAAAAAATACACATACCGTTGTAATCGGGCGAGTTCCTACTTTCAGATACATAAAGAATTTTTGGGTTAGGTCAATCCGTTCGCGAGATATGGGAGTTTGAAGCCAAGAAATGGTTGAGAAGGCAAAAAATTTTTCGCAATTCTGCTGCTCCAAACGTTTAACCAGAATGCCCTAGGGAAAAAATACACATACCATTGTAATCGGGCGAGTGTCTACTTTCAGATACATAAGGAATTTTTGGGTTAGGTCAATCCGTTCGCGAGATATGGGAGTTTGAAGCCAAGAAATGGTTGAGAAGGCAAAAAATTTTTCGCAATTCTGCTGTTCCAAACGCTTAACCAGAATGCCCTAGGGAAAAAATACACATACCGTTGTAATCGGGCGAGTTTCTACTTTCAAATGCAACAGGAAGTTTTGGGTTAGGTCAATCCGTTCGCGAGATATGGGACTTTGAAGCTAAGAAATGGTTGACAAAACAACAAATTTTCGCACTTCTGCTGCTCCAATCGCTTAACCAGAATGGCCTAGGGGAAAAATACACGTACCGTTGTAATCGGGCGAGTTTCTACTTTCAAATGCAATAGGAATTTTTGGTTAGGTCCATCGTTCGCGAGATATGAGAGTTTGAAGCTAAGAAATGGTTGAGAAGACAACAAATTTTTCGCAAATCTGCTGCTCCAAACGCTTAACCAGAATGGCCTAGGGAATAAATACGCATACCGTTGTAATCGGGCGAGTTTCTACTTTCAGATACAATAGGAATTTTTGGGTTCGGTCAATCCGTTCGCGAGATATGGGACTTTGAAGCTAAGAAATGGTTGACAAGACAACAAATTTTTCGCACTTCTGCTGCTCCAATCGCTTAACCAGAATGGCCTAGGGGAAAAATACACGTACCGTTGTAATCGGGCGAGTTTCTACTTTCAAATGCAATAGGAATTTTTGGGTTAGGTCCATCCGTTCGCGAGATATGAGAGTTTGAAGCTAAGAAATGGTTGAGAAGACAACAAATTTTTCGCAAATCTGCTGCTCCAAACGCTTAACCAGAATGGCCTAGGGAATAAATACGCATACCGTTGTAATCGGGCGAGTTTCTACTTTCAGATACAATAGGAATTTTTGGGTTCGGTCAATCCGTTCGCGAGATATGGGACTTTGAAGCTAAGAAATGGTTGACAAAACAACAAATTTTTCGCAATTCTGCTGCTCCAATCGCTTAACCAGAATGCCTTAGGGAAAAAATACACATACCGTTGTAATCGGGCGAGTTCCTACTTTCAGATACATAAAGAATTTTTGGGTTAGGTCAATCCGTTCGCGAGATATGGGAGTTTGAAGCCAAGAAATGGTTGAGAAGGCAAAAAATTTTTCGCAATTCTGCTGCTCCAAACGTTTAACCAGAATGCCCTAGGGAAAAAATACACATACCGTTGTAATCGGGCGAGTTTCTACTTTCAAATGCAAAAGGAATTTTGGGTTAGGTCAATCCGTTCGCGAGATATGGGAGTTTGAAGACAAGAAATGGTTGAGAAGGCAAAAAAATTTTCGCAATTCTGCTGCTCCGAACGCTTAACCAGAATGCCTTAGGGAAAAAATACACATACCATTGTAATCGGGCGAGTTTCTACTTTCAGATACATAAGGAATTTTTGGGTTAGGTCAATCCGTTCGCGAGATATGGGAGTTTGAAGCCAAGAAATGGTTGAGAAGGCAAAAAATTTTTCGCAATTCTGCTGTTCCAAACGCTTAACCAGAATGCCCTAGGGAAAAAATACACATACCGTTGTAATCGGGCGAGTTTCTACTTTCAAATGCAACAGGAAGTTTGGGTTAGGTCAATCCGTTCGCGAGATATGGACTTTGAAGCTAAGAAATGGTTGACAAAACAACAAATTTTTCGCACTTCTGCTGCTCCAATCGCTTAACCAGAATGGCCTAGGGGAAAAATACACGTACCGTTGTAATCGGGCGAGTTTCTACTTTCAAATGCAATAGGAATTTTTGGGTTAGGTCCATCCGTTCGCGAGATATGAGAGTTTGAAGCTAAGAAATGGTTGAGAAGACAACAAATTTTTCGCAAATCTGCTGCTCCAAGCGCTTAACCAGAATGGCCTAGGGAATAAATACGCATACCGTTGTAATCGGGCGAGTTTCTACTTTCAGATACAATAGGAATTTTTGGGTTCGGTCAATCCGTTCGCGAGATATGGGACTTTGAAGCTAAGAAATGGTTGACAAAACAACAAATTTTTCGCAATTCTGCTGCTCCAATCGCTTAACCAGAATGCCTTAGGGAAAAAATACACATACCGTTGTAATCGGGCGAGTTCCTACTTTCAGATACATAAAGAATTTTTGGGTTCGGTCAATCCGTTCGCGAGATATGGGACTTTGAAGCTAAGAAATGGTTGACAAGACAACAAATTTTTCGCACTTCTGCTGCTCCAATCGCTTAACCAGAATGGCCTAGGGGAAAAATACACGTACCGTTGTAATCGGGCGAGTTTCTACTTTCAAATGCAATAGGAATTTTTGGGTTAGGTCCATCCGTTCGCGAGATATGAGAGTTTGAAGCTAAGAAATGGTTGAGAAGACAACAAATTTTTCGCAAATCTGCTGCTCCAAACGCTTAACCAGAATGGCCTAGGGAATAAATACGCATACCGTTGTAATCGGGCGAGTTTCTACTTTCAGATACAATAGGAATTTTTGGGTTCGGTCAATCCGTTCGCGAGATATGGGACTTTGAAGCTAAGAAATGGTTGACAAAACAACAAATTTTTCGCAATTCTGCTGCTCCAATCGCTTAACCAGAATGCCTTAGGGAAAAAATACACATACCGTTGTAATCGGGCGAGTTCCTACTTTCAGATACATAAAGAATTTTTGGGTTAGGTCAATCCGTTCGCGAGATATGGGAGTTTGAAGCCAAGAAATGGTTGAGAAGGCAAAAAATTTTTCGCAATTCTGCTGCTCCAAACGTTTAACCAGAATGCCCTAGGGAAAAAATACACATACCGTTGTAATCGGGCGAGTTTCTACTTTCAAATGCAAAAGGAATTTTTGGGTTAGGTCAATCCGTTCGCGAGATATGGGAGTTTGAAGACAAGAAATGGTTGAGAAGGCAAAAAATTTTTCGCAATTCTGCTGCTCCGAACGCTTAACCAGAATGCCTTAGGGAAAAAATACACATACCATTGTAATCGGGCGAGTTTCTACTTTCAGATACATAAGGAATTTTTGGGTTAGGTCAATCCGTTCGCGAGATATGGGAGTTTGAAGCCAAGAAATGGTTGAGAAGGCAAAAAATTTTTCGCAATTCTGCTGTTCCAAACGCTTAACCAGAATGCCCTAGGGAAAAAATACACATACCGTTGTAATCGGGCGAGTTTCTACTTTCAAATGCAACAGGAAGTTTTGGGTTAGGTCAATCCGTTCGCGAGATATGGGACTTTGAAGCTAAGAAATGGTTGACAAAACAACAAATTTTTCGCACTTCTGCTGCTCCAATCGCTTAACCAGAATGGCCTAGGGGAAAAATACACGTACCGTTGTAATCGGGCGAGTTTCTACTTTCAAATGCAATAGGAATTTTTGGGTTAGTTCCATCCGTTCGCGAGATATGAGAGTTTGAAGCTAAGAAATGGTTGAGAAGACAACAAATTTTTCGCAAATCTGCTGCTCCAAACGCTTAACCAGAATGGCCTAGGGAATAAATACGCATACCGTTGTAATCGGGCGAGTTTCTACTTTCAGATACAATAGGAATTTTTGGGTTCGGTCAATCCGTTCGCGAGATATGGGACTTTGAAGCTAAGAAATGGTTGACAAAACAACAAATTTTTCGCAATTCTGCTGCTCCAATCGCTTAACCAGAATGCCTTAGGGAAAACATACACATACCGTTGTAATCGGGCGAGTTCCTACTTTCAGATACATAAAGAATTTTTGGGTTAGGTCAATCCGTTCGCGAGATATGGGAGTTTGAAGCCAAGAAATGGTTGAGAAGGCAAAAAATTTTTCGCAATTCTGCTGCTCCAAACGTTTAACCAGAATGCCCTAGGGAAAAAATACACATACCGTTGTAATCGGGCGAGTTTCTACTTTCAAATGCAAAAGGAATTTTTGGGTTAGGTCAATCCGTTCGCGAGATATGGGAGTTTGAAGACAAGAAATGGTTGAGAAGGCAAAAAATTTTTCGCAATTCTGCTGCTCCGAACGCTTAACCAGAATGCCTTAGGGAAAAAATACACATACCATTGTAATCGGGCGAGTTTCTTCTTTCAGATACATAAGGAATTTTTGGGTTAGGTCAATCCGTTCGCGAGATATGGGAGTTTGAAGCCAAGAAATGGTTGGGAAGGCAAAAAATTTTTCGCAATTCTGCTGCTCCAAACGCTTAACCAGAATGCCCTAGGGAAAAAATACACATACCGTTGTAATCGGGCGAGTTTCTACTTTCAAATGCAACAGGAAGTTTTGGGTTAGGTCAATCGGTTCGCGAGATATGAGACTTTGAAGCTAAGAAATGGTTGAGAAGACAACAAATTTTTCGCAAATCTGCTGCCCCAAACGCTTAACCAGAATGGCCTAGGGAATAAATACGCATACCGTTGTAATCGGGCGAGTTTCTACTTTCAGATACAATAGGAATTTTTGGGTTCGGTCAATCCGTTCGCGAGATATGGGACTTTGAAGCTAAGAAATGGTTGACAAAACAACAAATTTTTCGCACTTCTGCTGCTCCAATCGCTTAACCAGAATGCCTTAGGGAAAAAATACACATACCGTTGTAATCGGGCGAGTTCCTACTTTCAGATACATAAAGAATTTTTGGGTTAGGTCAATCCGTTCGCGAGATATGGGAGTTTGAAGCTAAGAAATGGTTGAGAAGGCAAAAAATTTTTCGCAATTCTGCTGCTCCAAACGCTTAACCAGAATGCCCTAGGGAAAAAATACACATACCGTTGTAATCGGGCGAGTTTCTACTTTCAAATGCAAAAGGAATTTTTGGGTTAGGTCAATCCGTTCGCGAGATATGGGAGTTTGCAGACAAGAAATGGTTGAGAAGGCAAAAAATTTTTCGCAATTCTGCTGCTCCGAACGCTTAACCAGAATGCCTTAGGGAAAAAATACACACACCATTGTAATCGGGCGTGTTTCTACTTTCAGATACATAAGGAATTTTTGGGTTAAGTCAATCCGTTCGCGAGATATGGGAGTTTGAAGCCAAGAAATGGTTGAGAAGGCAAAAAATTTTTCGCAATTCTGCTGCTCCAAACGCTTAACCAGAATGCCCTAGGGAAAAAATACGCATACCGTTGTAATCGGGCGAGTTTCTACTTTCAGATACAATAGGAATTTTTGGGTTCGGTTAATCCGTTCGCGAGATATGGGACTTTGAAGCTAAGAAATGGTTGACAAGACAACAAATTTTTCGCACTTCTGCAGCTCCAATCGCTTAACCAGAATGGCCTAGGGGAAAAATACACGTACCGTTGTAATCGGGCGAGTTTCTACTTTCAGACGCAATAGGAATTTTTGGGTTAGGTCAATCCGTTCGCGAGATATGGGAGTTTGAAGCCAAGAAATGGTTGAGAAGGCAAAAAATTTTTCGCAATTCTGCTGCTCCAAACTCTTAACCAGAATGGCCAAGGAAAAAAATACACATACCCTTGTAATCGGGCGAGTTTCCACATTCAGTTACAATAGGAATTTTTGGGTTCGGTCAATCCGTTCGCGAGATATGGGACTTTGAAGCTAAGAAATGGTTGACAAGACAACAAATTTTTCGCACTTCTGCTGCTCCAATCGCTTAACCAGAATGGCCTAGGGGAAAAATACACGTACCGTTGTAATCGGGCGAGTTTCTACTTTCAAATGCAATAGGAATTTTTGGGTTAGGTCCATTCGTTCGCGAGATATGAGAGTTTGAAGCTAAGAAATGGTTGACAAGACAACAAATTTTTCGCAATTCTGCTGCTCCAATCGCTTAACCAGAATGGCCTAGGGGAAAAATACACGTACCGTTGTAATCGGGCGAGTTTCTACTTTCAGACGCAATAGGAATTTTTCGGTTAGGTCAATCCGTTCGCGAGATATGGGAGTTTGAAGCTAAGAAATGGTTGACAAGACAACAAATTTTTCGCAATTCTGCTGCTCCAATCGCTTAACCAGAATGCCCTAGGAAAAAAATACACGTACCGTTGTAATCGGGAGAGTTTCTACTTTCAGATGCATAAGGAATTTTTGGGTTAGGTCAATCCGTTCGCGAGATATGGGAGTTTGAAGACAAGAAATGGTTGAGAAGGCAAAAAATTTTTCGCAATTCTGCTGCTCCGAACGCCTAACCAGAATGCCTTAGGGAAAAAATACACATACCGTTGTAATCGGGCGAGTTTCTACTTTCAGATACATAAGGAATTTTTGGGTTAGGTCAATCCGTTCGCGAGATATGGGAGTTTGAAGCCAAGAAATGGTTGAGAAGGCAAAAAATTTTTCGCAATTCTGCTGCTCCAAACGCTTAACCAGAATGCCCTAGGGAAAAAATACACATACCGTTGTAATCGGGCGAGTTTCTACTTTCAAATGCAACAGGAAGTTTTGGGTTAGGTCAATCGGTTCGCGAGATATGAGACTTTGAAGCTAAGAAATGGTTGAGAAGACAACAAATTTTTCGCAAATCTGCTGCCCCAAACGCTTAACCAGAATGGCCTAGGGAATAAATACGCATACCGTTGTAATCGGGCGAGTTTCTACTTTCAGATACAATAGGAATTTTTGGGTTCGGTCAATCCGTTCGCGAGATATGGGACTTTGAAGCTAAGAAATGGTTGACAAAACAACAAATTTTTCGCACTTCTGCTGCTCCAATCGCTTAACCAGAATGCCTTAGGGAAAAAATACACATACCGTTGTAATCGGGCGAGTTCCTACTTTCAGATACATAAAGAATTTTTGGGTTAGGTCAATCCGTTCGCGAGATATGGGAGTTTGAAGCCAAGAAATGGTTGAGAAGGCAAAAAATTTTTCGCAATTCTGCTGCTCCAAACGCTTAACCAGAATGCCCTAGGGAAAAAATACACATACCGTTGTAATCGGGCGAGTTTCTACTTTCAAATGCAAAAGGAATTTTTGGGTTAGGTCAATCCGTTCGCGAGATATGGGAGTTTGCAGACAAGAAATGGTTGAGAAGGCAAAAAATTTTTCGCAATTCTGCTGCTCCGAACGCTTAACCAGAATGCCTTAGGGAAAAAATACACACACCATTGTAATCGGGCGTGTTTCTACTTTCAGATACATAAGGAATTTTTGGGTTAAGTCAATCCGTTCGCGAGATATGGGAGTTTGAAGCCAAGAAATGGTTGAGAAGGCAAAAAATTTTTCGCAATTCTGCTGCTCCAAACGCTTAACCAGAATGCCCTAGGGAAAAAATACGCATACCGTTGTAATCGGGCGAGTTTCTACTTTCAGATACAATAGGAATTTTTGGGTTCGGTTAATCCGTTCGCGAGATATGGGACTTTGAAGCTAAGAAATGGTTGACAAGACAACAAATTTTTCGCTCTTCTGCAGCTCCAATCGCTTAACCAGAATGGCCTAGGGGAAAAATACACGTACCGTTGTAATCGGGCGAGTTTCTACTTTCAGACGCAATAGGAATTTTTGGGTTAGGTCAATCCGTTCGCGAGATATGGGAGTTTGAAGCCAAGAAATGGTTGAGAAGGCAAAAAATTTTTCGCAATTCTGCTGCTCCAAACTCTTAACCAGAATGGCCAAGGAAAAAAATACACATACCCTTGTAATCGGGCGAGTTTCCACATTCAGTTACAATAGGAATTTTTGGGTTCGGTCAATCCGTTCGCGAGATATGGGACTTTGAAGCTAAGAAATGGTTGACAAGACAACAAATTTTTCGCACTTCTGCTGCTCCAATCGCTTAACCAGAATGGCCTAGGGGAAAAATACACGTACCGTTGTAATCGGGCGAGTTTCTACTTTCAAATGCAATAGGAATTTTTGGGTTAGGTCCATTCGTTCGCGAGATATGAGAGTTTGAAGCTAAGAAATGGTTGACAAGACAACAAATTTTTCGCAATTCTGCTGCTCCAATCGCTTAACCAGAATGGCCTAGGGGAAAAATACACGTACCGTTGTAATCGGGCGAGTTTCTACTTTCAGACGCAATAGGAATTTTTCGGTTAGGTCAATCCGTTCGCGAGATATGGGAGTTTGAAGCTAAGAAATGGTTGACAAGACAACAAACTTTTCGCAATTCTGCTGCTCCAATCGCTTAACCAGAATGCCCTAGGAAAAAAATACACGTACCGTTGTAATCGGGAGAGTTTCTACTTTCAGATGCATAAGGAATTTTTGGGTTAGGTCAATCCGTTCGCGAGATATGGGAGTTTGAAGACAAGAAATGGTTGAGAAGGCAAAAAATTTTTCGCAATTCTGCTGCTCCGAACGCCTAACCAGAATGCCTTAGGGAAAAAATACACATACCGTTGTAATCGGGCGAGTTTCTACTTTCAGATACATAAGGAATTTTTGGGTTAGGTCAATCCGTTCGCGAGATATGGGAGTTTGAAGCCAAGAAATGGTTGAGAAGGCAAAAAATTTTTCGCAATTCTGCTGCTCCGAACGCTTAACCAGAATGCCTTAGGGAAAAAATACATATACCGTTGTAATCGGGCGAGTTTCTACTTTCAGATACATAAGGAATTTTTGGGTTAGGTCAATCCGTTCGCGAGATATGGGAGTTTGAAGCCAAGAAATGGTTGAGAAGGCAAAAAATTTTTCGCAATTCTGCTGCTCCAAACGCTTAACCAGAATGCCCTAGGGAAAAAATACACATACCATTGTAATCGGGCGAGTTTCTACTTTCAAATGCAAAAGGAATTTTTGGGTTAGGTGAATCCGTTCGCGAGATATGAGAGTTTGAAGCTAAGAAATGGTTGAGAAGACAACAAATTTTTCGCAAATCTGCTGCTCCAAACGCTTAACCAGAATGGCCTAGGGAATAAATACGCATACCGTTGTAATCGGGCGAGTTTCTACTTTCAGATACAATAGGAATTTTTGGGTTCGGTCAATCCGTTCGCGAGATATGGGACTTTGAAGCTAAGAAATGGTTGACAAGGCAACAAATTTTTCGCACTTCTGCAGCTCCAATCGCTTAACCAGAATGGCCTAGGGGAAAAATACACGTACCGTTGTAATCGGGCGAGTTTCTACTTTCAAATGCAATAGGAATTTTTGGGTTAGGTCCATCCGTTCGCGAGATATGAGAGTTTGAAGCTAAGAAATGGTTGACAAGACAACAAATTTTTCGCAATTCTGCTGCTCCAATCGCTTAACCAGAATGGCCTAGGGGAAAAATACACGTACCGTTGTAATCGGGCGAGTTTCTACTTTCAGACGCAATAGGAATTTTTCGGTTAGGTCAATCCGTTCGCGAGATATGGGTGTTTGAAGCCAAGAAATGGTTGAGAAGGCAAAAAATTTTTCGCAATTCTGCTGCTCCGAACGCTTAACCAGAATGCCTTAGGGAAAAAATACACATACCATTGTAATCGGGCGAGTTTCTACTTTCAAATGCAAAAGGAATTTTTGGGTTAGGTCAATCCGTTCGCGAGATATGGGAGTTTGCAGACAAGAAATGGTTGAGAAGGCAAAAAATTTTTCGCAATTCTGCTGCTCCGAACGCTTAACCAGAATGCCTTAGGGAAAAAATACACACACCATTGTAATCGGGCGTGTTTCTACTTTCAGATACATAAGGAATTTTTGGGTTAAGTCAATCCGTTCGCGAGATATGGGAGTTTGAAGCCAAGAAATGGTTGAGAAGGCAAAAAATTTTTCGCAATTCTGCTGCTCCAAACGCTTAACCAGAATGCCCTAGGGAAAAAATACGCATACCGTTGTAATCGGGCGAGTTTCTACTTTCAGATACAATAGGAATTTTTGGGTTCGGTTAATCCGTTCGCGAGATATGGGACTTTGAAGCTAAGAAATGGTTGACAAGACAACAAATTTTTCGCTCTTCTGCAGCTCCAATCGCTTAACCAGAATGGCCTAGGGGAAAAATACACGTACCGTTGTAATCGGGCGAGTTTCTACTTTCAGACGCAATAGGAATTTTTGGGTTAGGTCAATCCGTTCGCGAGATATGGGAGTTTGAAGCCAAGAAATGGTTGAGAAGGCAAAAAATTTTTCGCAATTCTGCTGCTCCAAACTCTTAACCAGAATGGCCAAGGAAAAAAATACACATACCCTTGTAATCGGGCGAGTTTCCACATTCAGTTACAATAGGAATTTTTGGGTTCGGTCAATCCGTTCGCGAGATATGGGACTTTGAAGCTAAGAAATGGTTGACAAGACAACAAATTTTTCGCACTTCTGCTGCTCCAATCGCTTAACCAGAATGGCCTAGGGGAAAAATACACGTACCGTTGTAATCGGGCGAGTTTCTACTTTCAAATGCAATAGGAATTTTTGGGTTAGGTCCATTCGTTCGCGAGATATGAGAGTTTGAAGCTAAGAAATGGTTGACAAGACAACAAATTTTTCGCAATTCTGCTGCTCCAATCGCTTAACCAGAATGGCCTAGGGGAAAAATACACGTACCGTTGTAATCGGGCGAGTTTCTACTTTCAGACGCAATAGGAATTTTTCGGTTAGGTCAATCCGTTCGCGAGATATGGGAGTTTGAAGCTAAGAAATGGTTGACAAGACAACAAATTTTTCGCAATTCTGCTGCTCCAATCGCTTAACCAGAATGCCCTAGGAAAAAAATACACGTACCGTTGTAATCGGGAGAGTTTCTACTTTCAGATGCATAAGGAATTTTTGGGTTAGGTCAATCCGTTCGCGAGATATGGGAGTTTGAAGACAAGAAATGGTTGAGAAGGCAAAAAATTTTTCGCAATTCTGCTGCTCCGAACGCCTAACCAGAATGCCTTAGGGAAAAAATACACATACCGTTGTAATCGGGCGAGTTTCTACTTTCAGATACATAAGGAATTTTTGGGTTAGGTCAATCCGTTCGCGAGATATGGGAGTTTGAAGCCAAGAAATGGTTGAGAAGGCAAAAAATTTTTCGCAATTCTGCTGCTCCAATCGCTTAACCAGAATGGCCTAGGGGAAAAATACACGTACCGTTGTAATCGGGCGAGTTTCTACTTTCAGACGCAATAGGAATTTTTCGGTTAGGTCAATCCGTTCGCGAGATATGGGTGTTTGAAGCCAAGAAATGGTTGAGAAGGCAAAAAATTTTTCGCAATTCTGCTGCTCCGAACGCTTAACCAGAATGCCTTAGGGAAAAAATACACATACCATTGTAATCGGGCGAGTTTCTACTTTCAGATACATAAGGAATTTTTGGGTTAGGTCAATCCGTTCGCGAGATATGGGAGTTTGAAGCCAAGAAATGGTTGAGAAGGCAAAAAATTTTTCGCAATTCTGCTGCTCCAAACGCTTAACCAGAATGTCCTAGGGAAAAAATACACATACCGTTGTAATCGGACGAGTTTCTACTTTCAAATGCAAAAGGAATTTTTGGGTTAGGTCAATCGGTTCGCGAGATATGAGAGTTTGAAGCTAAGAAATGGTTGAGAAGACAACAAATTTTTCGCAAATCTGCTGCTCCAAACGCTTAACCAGAATGTCCTAGGGAATAAATACGCATACCGTTGTAATCGGGCGAGTTTCTACTTTCAGATACAATAGGAATTTTTGGGTTCGGTCAATCCGTTCGCGAGATATGGGACTTTGAAGCTAAGAAATGGTTGACAAAACAACAAATTTTTCGCAATTCTGCTGCTCCAATCGCTTAACCAGAATGCCTTAGGGAAAAAATACACATACCGTTGTAATCGGGCGAGTTCCTACTTTCAGATACATAAAGAATTTTTGGGTTAGGTCAATCCGTTCGCGAGATATGGGAGTTTGAAGCCAAGAAATGGTTGAGAAGGCAAAAAATTTTTCGCAATTCTGCTGCTCCAAACGTTTAACCAGAATGCCCTAGGGAAAAAACACACATACCGTTGTATTCGGGCGAGTTTCTACTTTCAAATGCAAAAGGAATTTTTGGGTTAGGTCAATCCGTTCGCGAGATATGGGAGTTTGCAGACAAGAAATGGTTGAGAAGGCAAAAAATTTTTCGCAATTCTGCTGCTCCGAACGCTTAACCAGAATGCCTTAGGGAAAAAATACACATACCATTGTAATCGGGCGTGTTTCTACTTTCAGATACATAAGGAATTTTTGGGTTAAGTCAATCCGTTCGCGAGATATGGGAGTTTGAAGCCAAGAAATGGTTGAGAAGGCAAAAAATTTTTCGCAATTCTGCTGCTCCAAACGCTTAACCAGAATGCCCTAGGGAAAAAATACACATACCGTTGTAATCGGGCGAGTTTCTACTTTCAAATGCAAAAGGAATTTTTGGGTTAGGTCAATCCGTTCGCGAGATATGAGAGTTTGAAGCTAAGAAATGGTTGAGAAGACAACAAATTTTTCGCAAATCTGCTGCTCCAAACGCTTAACCAGAATGGCCTAGGGAATAAATACGCATACCGTTGTAATCGGGCGAGTTTCTACTTTCAGATGCAATAGGAATTTTTGGGTTCGGTCAATCCGTTCGCGAGATATGGGACTTTGAAGCTAAGAAATGGTTGACAAGACAACAAATTTTTCGCACTTCTGCAGCTCCAATCGCTTAACCAGATTGGCCTAGGGGAAAAATACACGTACCGTTGTAATCGGGCGAGTTTCTACTTTCAGACGCAATAGGAATTTTTGGGTTAGGTCAATCCGTTCGCGAGATATGGGAGTTTGAAGCCAAGAAATGGTTGAGAAGGCAAAAAATTTTTCGCAATTCTGCTGCTCCAAACGCTTAACCAGAATGCCCTAGGGAAAAAATACGCATACCGTTGTAATCGGGCGAGTTTCTACTTTCAGATACAATAGGAATTTTTGGGTTCGGTTAATCCGTTCGCGAGATATGGGACTTTGAAGCTAAGAAATGGTTGACAAGACAACAAATTTTTCGCACTTCTGCAGCTCCAATCGCTTAACCAGAATGGCCTAGGGGAAAAATACACGTACCGTTGTAATCGGGCGAGTTTCTACTTTCAGACGCAATAGGAATTTTTGGGTTAGGTCAATCCGTTCGCGAGATATGGGACTTTGAAGCTAAGAAATGGTTGACAAGACAACAAATTTTTCGCACTTCTGCAGCTCCAATCGCTTAACCAGAATGGCCTAGGGGAAAAATACACATACCGTTGTAATCGGGCGAGTTTCTACTTTCAGACGCAATAGGAATTTTTGGGTTAGGTCAATCCGTTCGCGAGATATGGGAGTTTGAAGCCAAGAAATGGTTGAGAAGGCAAAAAATTTTTCGCAATTCTGCTGCTCCAAACTCTTAACCAGAATGGCCAAGGAAAAAAATACACATACCCTTGTAATCGGGCGAGTTTCCACATTCAGTTACAATAGGAATTTTTGGGTTCGGTCAATCCGTTCGCGAGATATGGGACTTTGAAGCTAAGAAATGGTTGACAAGACAACAAATTTTTCGCACTTCTGCTGCTCCAATCGCTTAACCAGAATGGCCTAGGGGAAAAATACACGTACCGTTGTAATCGGGCGAGTTTCTACTTTCAAATGCAATAGGAATTTTTGGGTTAGGTCCATTCGTTCGCGAGATATGAGAGTTTGAAGCTAAGAAATGGTTGACAAGACAACAAATTTTTCGCAATTCTGCTGCTCCAATCGCTTAACCAGAATGGCCTAGGGGAAAAATACACGTACCGTTGTAATCGGGCGAGTTTCTACTTTCAGACGCAATAGGAATTTTTCGGTTAGGTCAATCCGTTCGCGAGATATGGGAGTTTGAAGCTAAGAAATGGTTGACAAGACAACAAATTTTTCGCAATTCTGCTGCTCCAATCGCTTAACCAGAATGCCCTAGGAAAAAAATACACGTACCGTTGTAATCGGGAGAGTTTCTACTTTCAGATGCATAAGGAATTTTTGGGTTAGATCAATCCGTTCGCGAGATATGGGAGTTTGAAGACAAGAAATGGTTGAGAAGGCAAAAAATTTTTCGCAATTCTGCTGCTCCGAACGCCTAACCAGAATGCCTTAGGGAAAAAATACACATACCGTTGTAATCGGGCGAGTTTCTACTTTCAGATACATAAGGAATTTTTGGGTTAGGTCAATCCGTTCGCGAGATATGGGAGTTTGAAGCCAAGAAATGGTTGAGAAGGCAAAAAATTTTTCGCAATTCTGCTGCTCCGAACGCTTAACCAGAATGCCTTAGGGAAAAAATACATATACCGTTGTAATCGGGCGAGTTTCTACTTTCAGATGCATAAGGAATTTTTGGGTTAGGTCAATCCGTTCGCGAGATATGGGAGTTTGAAGCCAAGAAATGGTTGAGAAGGCAAAAAATTTTTCGCAATTCTGCTGCTCCAAACGCTTAACCAGAATGCCCTAGGGAAAAAATACACATACCATTGTAATCGGGCGAGTTTCTACTTTCAAATGCAAAAGGAATTTTTGGGTTAGGTGAATCCGTTCGCGAGATATGAGAGTTTGAAGCTAAGAAATGGTTGAGAAGACAACAAATTTTTCGCAAATCTGCTGCTCCAAACGCTTAACCAGAATGGCCTAGGGAATAAATACGCATACCGTTGTAATCGGGCGAGTTTCTACTTTCAGATACAATAGGAATTTTTGGGTTCGGTCAATCCGTTCGCGAGATATGGGACTTTGAAGCTAAGAAATGGTTGACAAGACAACAAATTTTTCGCACTTCTGCAGCTCCAATCGCTTAACCAGAATGGCCTAGGGGAAAAATACACGTACCGTTGTAATCGGGCGAGTTTCTACTTTCAGACGCAATAGGAATTTTTCGGTTAGGTCAATCCGTTCGCGAGATATGGGTGTTTGAAGCCAAGAAATGGTTGAGAAGGCAAAAAATTTTTCGCAATTCTGCTGCTCCGAACGCTTAACCAGAATGCCTTAGGGAAAAAATACACATACCATGGTAATCGGGCGAGTTTCTACTTTCAGATACATAAGGAATTTTTGGGTTAGGTCAATCCGTTCGCGAGATATGGGAGTTTGAAGCCAAGAAATGGTTGAGAAGGCAAAAAATTTTTCGCAATTCTGCTGCTCCAAACGCTTAACCAGAATGTCCTAGGGAAAAAATACACATACCGTTGTATTCGGGCGAGTTTCTACTTTCAAATGCAAAAGGAATTTTTGGGTTAGGTCAATCCGTTCGCAAGATATGGGAGTTTGCAGACAAGAAATGGTTGAGAAGGCAAAAAATTTTTCGCAATTCTGCTGCTCCGAACGCTTAACCAGAATGCCTTAGGGAAAAAATACACATACCATTGTAATCGGGCGTGTTTCTACTTTCAGATACATAAGGAATTTTTGGGTTAAGTCAATCCGTTCGCGAGATATGGGAGTTTGAAGCCAAGAAATGGTTGAGAAGGCAAAAAATTTTTCGCAATTCTGCTGCTCCAAACGCTTAACCAGAATGCCCTAGGGAAAAAATACACATACCGTTGTAATCGGGCGAGTTTCTACTTTCAGACGCAATAGGAATTTTTCGGTTAGGTCAATCCGTTCGCGAGATATGGGAGTTTGAAGCCAAGAAATGGTTGAGAAGGCAAAAAATTTTTCGCAATTCTGCTGCTCCAAACGCTTAACCAGAATGGCCTAGGGAATAAATACGCATACCGTTGTAATCGGGCGAGTTTCTACTTTCAGATGCAATAAGAATTTTTGGGTTCGGTCAATCCGTTCGCGAGATATGGGACTTTGAAGCTAAGAAATGGTTGACAAGACAACAAATTTTTCGCACTTCTGCAGCACCAATCGCTTAACCAGAATGGCCTAGGGGAAAAATACACGTACCGTTGTAATCGGGCGAGTTTCTACTTTCAGACGCAATAGGAATTTTTGGGTTAGGTCAATCCGTTCGCGAGATATGGGAGTTTGAAGCCAAGAAATGGTTGAGAAGGCAAAAAATTTTTCGCAATTCTGCTGCTCCAAACTCTTAACCAGAATGGCCAAGGAAAAAAATACACATACCCTTGTAATCGGGCGAGTTTCCACATTCAGTTACAATAGGAATTTTTGGGTTCGGTCAATCCGTTCGCGAGATATGGGACTTTGAAGCTAAGAAATGGTTGACAAGACAACAAATTTTTCGCACTTCTGCTGCTCCAATCGCTTAACTAGAATGGCCTAGGGGAAAAATACACGTACCGTTGTAATCGGGCGAGTTTCTACTTTCAAATGCAATAGGAATTTTTGGGTTAGGTCCATCCGTTCGCGAGATATGAGAGTTTGAAGCTAAGAAATGGTTGACAAGACAACAAATTTTTCGCAATTCTGCTGCTCCAATCGCTTAACCAGAATGGCCTAGGGGAAAAATACACGTACCGTTGTAATCGGGCGAGTTTCTACTTTCAGACGCAATAGGAATTTTTCGGTTAGGTCAATCCGTTCGCGAGATATGGGAGTTTGAAGCCAAGAAATGGTTGAGAAGGCAAAAAATTTTTCGCAATTCTACTGCTCCAAACTCTTAACCAGAATGGCCTAGGGAAAAAATACACATACCGTTGTAAACGGGCGAGTTTCTACTTTCAAATGCAATAGGAATTTTTGGGTTATGTCAATCCGTTCGCGAGATATGGGACTTTGAAGCTAAGAAATGGTTGACAAGACAACAAATTTTTCGCAATTCTGCTGCTCCAATCGCTTAACCAGAATGCCCTAGGAGAAAAATACACGTACCGTTGTAATCGGGAGAGTTTCTACTTTCAGATGCATAAGGAATTTTTGGGTTAGGTCAATCCGTTCGCGAGATATGGGAGTTTGAAGACAAGAAATGGTTGAGAAGGCAAAAAATTTTTCGCAATTCTGCTGCTCCGAACGCTTAACCAGAATGCCTTAGGGAAAAAATACACATACCGTTGTAATCGGGCGAGTTTCTACTTTCAGATACATAAGGAATTTTTGGGTTAGGTCAATCCGTTCGCGAGATATGGGAGTTTGAAGCCAAGAAATGGTTGAGAAGGCAAGAAATTTTTCGCAATTCTGCTGCTCCAAACGCTTAACCAGAATGCCCTAGGGAAAAAATACACATACCATTGTAATCGGGCGAGTTTCTACTTTCAAATGCAAAAGGAATTTTTGGGTTAGGTCAATCCGTTCGCGAGATATGAGAGTTTGAAGCTAAGAAATGGTTGAGAAGACAACAAATTTTTCGCAATTCTGCTGCTCCAATCGCTTAACCAGAATGCCTTAGGGAAAAAATACACATACCGTTGTAATCGGGCGAGTTCCTACTTTCAGATACATAAAGAATTTTTGGGTTAGGTCAATCCGTTCGCGAGATATGGGAGTTTGAAGCCAAGAAATGGTTGAGAAGGCAAAAAATTTTTCGCAATTCTGCTGCTCCAAACGCTTAACCAGAATGTCCTAGGGAAAAAATACACATACCGTTGTAATCGGGCGAGTTTCTACTTTCAAATGCAAAAGGAATTTTTGGGTTAGGTCAATCGGTTCGCGAGATATGAGAGTTTGAAGCTAAGAAATGGTTGAGAAGACAACAAATTTTTCGCAAATCTGCTGCTCCAAACGCTTAACCAGAATGTCCTAGGGAATAAATACGCATACCGTTGTAATCGGGCGAGTTTCTACTTTCAGATACAATAGGAATTTTTGGGTTCGGTCAATCCGTTCGCGAGATATGGGACTTTGAAGCTAAGAAATGGTTGACAAGACAACAAATTTTTCGCACTTCTGCAGCTCCAATCGCTTAACCAGAATGGCCTAGGGGAAAAATACACGTACCGTTGTAATCGGGCGAGTTTCTACTTTCAAATGCAATAGGAATTTTTGGGTTAGGTCCATCCGTTCGCGAGATATGAGAGTTTGAAGCTAAGAAATGGTTGACAAGACAACAAATTTTTCGCAATTCTGCTGCTCCAATCGCTTAACCAGAATGGCCTAGGGGAAAAATACACGTACCGTTGTAATCGGGCGAGTTTCTACTTTCAGACGCAATAGGAATTTCTCGGTTAGGTCAATCCGTTCGCTAGATATGGGTGTTTGAAGCCAAGAAATGGTTGAGAAGGCAAAAAATTTTTCGCAATTCTGCTGCTCCGAACGCTTAACCAGAATGCCTTAGGGAAAAAATACACATACCATTGTAATCGGGCGAGTTTCTACTTTCAGATACATAAGGAATTTTTGGGTTAGGTCAATCCGTTCGCGAGATATGGGAGTTTGAAGCCAAGAAATGGTTGAGAAGGCAAAAAATTTTTCGCAATTCTGCTGCTCCAAACGCTTAACCAGAATGTCCTAGGGAAAAAATGCACATACCGTTGTAATCGGGCGAGTTTCTACTTTCAAATGCAAAAGGAATTTTTGGGTTAGGTCAATCGGTTCGCGAGATATGAGAGTTTGAAGCTAAGAAATGGTTGAGAAGACAACAAATTTTTCGCAAATCTGCTGCTCCAAACGCTTAACCAGAATGTCCTAGGGAATAAATACGCATACCGTTGTAATCGGGCGAGTTTCTACTTTCAGATACAATAGGAATTTTTGGGTTCGGTCAATCCGTTCGCGAGATATGGGACTTTGAAGCTAAGAAATGGTTGACAAAACAACAAATTTTTCGCAATTCTGCTGCTCCAATCGCTTAACCAGAATGCCTTAGGGAAAAAATACACATACCGTTGTAATCGGGCGAGTTCCTACTTTCAGATACATAAAGAATTTTTGGGTTAGGTCAATCCGTTCGCGAGATATGGGAGTTTGAAGCCAAGCAATGGTTGAGAAGGCAAAAAATTTTTCGCAATTCTGCTGCTCCAAACGTTTAACCAGAATGCCCTAGGGAAAAAATACACATACCGTTGTAATCGGGCGAGTTTCTACTTTCAAATGCAAAAGGAATTTTTGGGTTAGGTCAATCCGTTCGCGAGATATGGGAGTTTGATGCTAAGAAATGGCTTAGAAGACAACAAATCTTTCGCAATTCTGCTGCTCCAAACGCTTAACCAGAATGCCCTAGGGGAAAAATACACGTACCGTTGTAATCGGGAGAGTTTCTACTTTCAGATGCATAAGGAATTTTTGGGTTAGGTCAATCCGTTCGCGAGATATGGGAGTTTGATGCTAAGAAATGGCTTAGAAGACAACAAATCTTTCGCAATTCTGCTGCACCAAACGCTTAACCAGAATGGGCTAGGGAAAAATACACATACCGTTGTAATCCGGCGAGTTTCTACATTCAGTTAAAAGAGGAATTTTTGGGTTCAGTCAATCCGTTCGCGACATATGGGACTTTGAAGCTAAGAAATGGTTGACAAGACAACAAATTTTTCGCAATTCTGCTGCTCCAATCGCTTAACCAGAATGGCCTAGGGGAAAAATACACGTACCGTTGTAATCGGGCGAGTTTCTACTTTCAGACGCAATAGGAATTTTTGGGTTAGGTCAATCCGTTCGCAAGATATGGGAGTTTGAAGCCAAGAAATGGTTGAGAAGGCAAAAAATTTTTCGCAATTATGCTGCTACAAATGCTTAACCAGAATGGCCTAGGGAAAAAATACACATACCGTTGTAATCGGGCGAGTTTCTACTTTCAAATGCAATAGGAATTTTTGGGTTAGGTCAATCCGTTCGCGAGATATGGGAGTTTGAATCCAAGAAATGGTTGAGAAGGCAAAAAATTTTTCGCAATTCTGCTGCTCCAAACGCTTAACCAGAATGTCCTAGGGAAAAAATACACATACCGTTGTAATCGGGCGAGTTTCTACTTTCAGATGCAATAGGAATTTGTGGGTTAGGACAATCCGTTCGCGAGATATGGGCGTTTGAAGCCAAGAAATGGTTGACAAGACAACAAATTTTTCGCACTTCTGCTGCTCCAATCGCTTAACCAGAATGGCCTAGGGAAAAAATACGCATACCGTTGTAATCGGGCGAGTTTCTACTTTCAGACGAAATAGGAATTTTTCGGTTAGGTCAATCCGTTCGCGAGATATGGGAGTTTGAAGCCAAGAAATGGTTGAGAAGGCAAAAAATTTTTCGCACTTCTGCTGCTCCGAACGCTTAACCAGAATGCCTTAGGGTAAAAATACACATACCGTTGTAATCGGGCGAGTTTCTACTTTCAGATACATAAGGAATTTTTGGGTTAGGTCAATCCGTTCGCGAGATATGGGAGTTTGAAGCCAAGAAATGGTTGAGAAGGCAAAAAATTTTTCGCAATTCTGCTGCTCCAAACGCTTAACCAGAATGTCCTAGGGAAAAAATACACATACCGTTGTAATCGGGCGAGTTTCTACTTTCAAATGCAAAAGGAATTTTTGAGTTAGGTCAATCGGTTCGCGAGATATGAGAGTTTGAAGCTAAGAAATGGTTGAGAAGACAACAAATTTTTCGCAAATCTGCTGCTCCAAACGCTTAACCACAATGGCCTAGGGAATAAATACGCATACCGTTGTAATCGGGCGAGTATCTACTTTCAGATACGATAGGAATTTTTGGGTTCGGTCAATCCGTTCGCGAGATATGGGACTTTGAAGCTAAGAAATGGTCGACAAAACAACAAATTTTTCGCACTTCTGCTGCTCCAATCGCTTAACCAGAATGCCTTAGGGAAAAAATACACATACCTTTGTAATCGGGCGAGTTTCTACTTTCAGATACATAAAGAATTTTTGGGTTAGGTCAATCCGTTCGCGAGATATGGGAGTTTGAAGCCAAGAAATGGTTGAGAAGGCAAAAAATTTTTCGCAATTCTGCTGCTCCAAACGCTTAACCAGAATGCCCTAGGGGAAAAATACACGTACCGTTGTAATCGGGAGAGTTTCTACTTTCAGATGCATAAGGAATTTTTGGGATAGGTCAATCCGTTCGCGAGATATGGGAGTTTGATGCTAAGAAATGGTTTAGAAGACAACAAATCTTTCGCAATTCTGCTGCACCAAACGCTTAACCAGAATGGGCTAGGGAAAAATACACATACCGTTGTAATCCGGCGAGTTTCTACATTCAGTTAAAATAGGAATTTTTGGGTTCAGTCAATCCGTTCGCGACATATGGGACTTTGAAGCTAAGAAATGGTTGACAAGACAACAAATTTTTCGCAATTCTGCTGCTCCAATCGCTTAACCAGAATGGCCTAGGGGAAAAATACACGAACCGTTGTAACAGGGCGAGTTTCTACTTTCAAATGCAATAGGAATTTTTGGGTTAGGTCTATCCGTTCGCGAGATATGAGAGTTTGAAGCTAAGAAATGGTTGAGAAGACAACAAATTTTTCGCAATTATGCTGCTACAAATGCTTAACCAGAATGGCCTAGGGAAAAAATACACATACCGTTGTAATCGGGCGAGTTTCTACTTTCAAATGCAATAGGAATTTTTGGGTTAGGTCAATCCGTTCGCGAGATATGGGAGTTTGAATCCAAGAAATGGTTGAGAAGGCAAAAAATTTTTCGCAATTCTGCTGCTCCAAACGCTTAACCAGAATGTCCTAGGGAAAAAATACACATACCGTTGTAATCGGGCGAGTTTCTACTTTCAAATGCAAAAGGAATTTTTGGGTTAGGTCAATCGGTTCGCGAGATATGAGAGTTTGAAGCTAAGAAATGGTTGAGAAGACAACAAATTTTTCGCAAATCTGCTGCTCCAAACGCTTAACCACAATGGCCTAGGGAATAAATACGCATACCGTTATAATCGGGCGAGTATCTACTTTCAGATACGATAGGAATTTTTGGGTTCGGTCAATCCGTTCGCGAGATATGGGACTTTGAAGCTAAGAAATGGTCGACAAAACAACAAATTTTTCGCACTTCTGCTGCTCCAATCGCTTAACCAGAATGCCTTAGGGAAAAAATACACATACCGTTGTAATCGGGCGAGTTTCTACTTTCAAATGCAATAGGAATTTTTGGGTTAGGTCCATCCGTTCGCGAGATATGAGAGTTTGAAGCTAAGAAATGGTTGACAAGACAACAAATTTTTCGCAATTCTGCTGCTCCAATCGCTTAACCAGAATGGCCTAGGGGAAAAATACACGTACCGTTGTAATCGGGCGAGTTTCTACTTTCAGACGCAATAGGAATTTTTCAGTTAGGTCAATCCGTTCGCGAGATATGGGTGTTTGAAGCCAAGAAATGGTTGAGAAGGCAAACAATTTTTCGCAATTCTACTGCTCCAAACTCTTAACCAGAATGGCCTAGGGAAAAAATACACATACCGTTGTAAACGGGCGAGTTTCTACTTTCAAATGCAATAGGAATTTTTGGGTTAGGTCCATCCGTTCGCGAGATATGAGAGTTTGAAGCTAAGAAATGGTTGACAAGACAACAAATTTTTCGCAATTCTGCTGCTCCAATCGCTTAACCAGAATGCCCTAGGGGAAAAATACACGTACCGTTGTAATCGGGAGAGTTTCTACTTTCAGATGCATAAGGAATTTTTGGGTTAGGTCAATCCGTTCGCGAGATATGGGAGTTTGAAGGCAAGAAATGGTTGAGAAGGCAAAAAATTTTTCGCACTTCTGCTGCTCCGAACGCTTAACCAGAATGCCTTAGGGAAAAAATACACATACCGTTGTAATCGGGCGAGTTTCTACTTTCAGATACATAAGGAATTTTTGGGTTAGGTCAATCCGTTCGCGAGATATGGGAGTTTGAAGCCAAGAAATGGTTGAGAAGGCAAAAAATTTTTCGCTATTCTGCTGCTCCAAACGCTTAACCAGAATGTCCTAGGGAAAAAATACACATACCGTTGTAATCGGGCGAGTTTCTACTTTCAAATGCAAAAGGAATTTTTGGGTTAGGTCAATCGGTTCGCGAGATATGAGAGTTTGAAGCTAAGAAATGGTTGAGAAGACAACAAATTTTTCGCAAATCTGCTGCTCCAAACGCTTAACCACAATGGCCTAGCGAATAAATCCGCATACCGTTGTAATCGGGCGAGTATCTACTTTCAGATACGATAGGAATTTTTGGGTTCGGTCAATCCGTTCGCGAGATATGGGACTTTGAAGGTAAGAAATGGTTGACAAAACAACAAATTTTTCGCACTTCTGCTGCTCCAATCGCTTAACCAGAATGCCTTAGGGAAAAAATACACATACCGTTGTAATCGGGCGAGTTTCTACTTTCAGATACATAAAGAATTTTTGGGTAAGGTCAATCCGTTCGCGAGATATGGGAGTTTGAAGCCAAGAAATGGTTGAGAAGGCAAAAAATTTTTCGCAATTCTGCTGCTCCAATCGCTTAACCAGAATGCCGTAGGGGAAAAATACACGTACCGTTGTAATCGGGAGAGTTTCTACTTTCAGATGCATAAGGAATTTTTGGGTTAGGTCAATCCGTTCGCGAGATATGGGAGTTTGATGCTAAGAAATGGTTTAGAAGACAACAAATCTTTCGCAATTCTGCTGCACCAAACGCTTAACCAGAATGGGCTAGGGAAAAATACACATACCGTTGTAATCCGGCGAGTTTCTACATTCAGTTAAAATAGGAATTTTTGGGTTCAGTCAATCCGTTCGCGACATATGGGACTTTGAAGCCAAGAAATGGTTGAGAAGGCAAAAAATTTTTCGCAATTCTGCTGCTCCAAACGCTTAACCAGAATGCCCTAGGGAAAAAATACACATACCGTTGTAATCGGGCGAGTTTCTACTTTCAGACGCAACAGGAATTTTTGGGTTAGGTCAATCCGTTCGCGAGATATGGGAGTTTGAATCCAAGAAATGGTTGAGAAGGCAAAAAATTTTTCGCATTTCTGCTGCTCCAAACTCTTAACCAGAATGGCCAAGGAAAAAAATACACATACCCTTGTAATCGGGCGAGTTTCTACTTTCAGACGCAATAGGAATTTTTGGGTTGGGTCCATCCGTTCGCGAGATATGGGAGTTTGAAGCCAAGAGATGGTTGACAAGACAACAAATTTTTCGCACTTCTGCTGCTCCAATCGCTTAACCAGTATGGCCTAGGGAAAAAATACGCATACCGTTGTAATCGGGCGAGTTTCTACTTTCAAATGCAATAGGAATTTTTGGGTTAGGTCCATCCGTTCGCGAGATATGAGAGTTTGAAGCTAAGAAATGGTTGAGAAGGCAAAAAATTTTTCGCAATTCTTCTGCTCCAAACGCTTAACCAGAATGCCCTAGGGAAAAAATACACATACCGTTGTAATCGGGCGAGTTTCTACTTTCAGACGCAACAGGAATTTTTGGGTTAGGTCAATCCGTTCGCGAGATATGGGAGTTTGAATCCAAGAAATGGTTGAGAAGGCAAAAAATTTGTCGCAATTCTGCTGCTCCAAACTCTTAACCAGAATGGCCAAGGAAAAAAATACACATACCCTTGTAATCGGGCTAGTTTCTACATTCAGTTACAATAGGAATTTTTGGGTTCGGTCAATCCGTTCGCGAGATATGGGACTTTGAAGCTAAGAAATGGTTGACAAGACAACAAATTTTTCGCACTTCTGCTGCTCCAATCGCTTAACCAGAATGCCCTAGGGGAAAAATACACGTACCGTTGTAATCGGGCGAGTTTCTACTTTCAGACGAAATAGGAATTTTTCGGTTAGGTCAATCCGTTCGCGAGATATGGGAGTTTGAAGCCAAGAAATGGTTGAGAAGGCAAAAAATTTTTCGCACTTCTGCTGCTCCGAACGCTTAACCAGAATGCCTTAGGGTAAAAATACACATACCGTTGTAATCGGGCGAGTTTCTACTTTCAGATACATAAGGAATTTTTGGGTTAGGTCAATCCGTTCGCGAGATATGGGAGTTTGAAGCCAAGAAATGGTTGAGAAGGCAAAAAATTTTTCGCAATTCTGCTGCTCCAAACGCTTAACCAGAATGGGCTAGGGAAAAATACACATACCGTTGTAATCCGGCGAGTTTCTACATTCAGTTAAAATAGGAATTTTTGGGTTCAGTCAATCCGTTCGCGACATATGGGACTTTGAAGCTAAGAAATGGTTGACAAGACAACAAATTTTTCGCAATTCTGCTGCTCCAATCGCTTAACCAGAATGGCCTAGGGGAAAAATACACGTACCGTTGTAATCGGGCGAGTTTCTACTTTCAGACGCAATAGGAATTTTTGGGTTAGGTCAATCCGTTCGCAAGATATGGGAGTTTGAAGCCAAGAAATGGTTGAGAAGGCAAAAAATTTTTCGCAATTATGCTGCTACAAATGCTTAACCAGAATGGCCTAGGGAAAAAATACACATACCGTTGTAATCGGGCGAGTTTCTACTTTCAAATGCAATAGGAATTTTTGTGTTAGGTCAATCCGTTCGCGAGATATGGGAGTTTGAATCCAAGAAATGGTTGAGAAGGCAAAAAATTTTTCGCAATTCTGCTGCTCCAAACGCTTAACCAGAATGTCCTAGGGAAAAAATACACATACCGTTGTAATCGGGCGAGTTTCTACTTTCAAATGCAAAAGGAATTTTTGGGTTAGGTCAATCGGTTCGCGAGATATGAGAGTTTGAAGCTAAGAAATGGTTGAGAAGACAACAAATTTTTCGCAAATCTGCTGCTCCAAACGCTTAACCACAATGGCCTAGGGAATAAATACGCATACCGTTATAATCGGGCGAGTATCTACTTTCAGATACGATAGGAATTTTTGGGTTCCGTCAATCCGTTCGCGAGATATGGGACTTTGAAGCTAAGAAATGGTCGACAAAACAACAAATTTTTCGCACTTCTGCTGCTCCAATCGCTTAACCACAATGGCCTAGGGAATAAATACGCATACCGTTATAATCGGGCGAGTATCTACTTTCAGATACGATAGGAATTTTTGGGTTCGGTCAATCCGTTCGCGAGATATGGGACTTTGAAGCTAAGAAATGGTCGACAAAACAACAAATTTTTCGCACTTCTGCTGCTCCAATCGCTTAACCAGAATGCCTTAGGGAAAAAATACACATACCGTTGTAATCGGGCGAGTTTCTACTTTCAGATACATAAAGAATTTTTGGGTTAGTTCAATCCGTTCGCGAGATATGGGAGTTTGAAGCCAAGAAATGGTTGAGAAGGCAAAAAAATTTCGCAATTCTGCTGCTCCAAACGCTTAACCAGAATGCCCTTGGGAAAAAATACAAATACCGTTGTAATCGGGCGGGTTTCTACTTTCAAATGCAAAAGGAATTTTTGGGTTAGGTCAATCCGTTCGCGAGATATGGGACTTTGAAGCTAAGAAATGGTTGACAAGACAACAAATTTTTCGCAATTCTGCTGCTCCAATCGCTTAACCAGAATGGCCTAGGGGAAAAATACACGTACCGTTGTAATCGCGCGAGTTTCTACTTTCAGACGCAATAGGAATTTTTGGGTTAGGTCAATCCGTTCGCAAGATATGGGAGTTTGAAGCCAAGAAATGGTTGAGAAGGCAAAAAATTTTTCGCAATTCTGCTGCTACAAATGCTTAACCAGAATGGCCTAGGGAAAAAATACACATACCGTTGTAATCGGGCGAGTTTCTACTTTCAAATGCAATAGGAATTTTTGGGTTAGGTCCATCCGTTCGCGAGATATGAGAGTTTGAAGCTAAGAAATGGTTGAGAAGGCAAAAATTTTTTCGCAATTCTGCTGCTCCAAACGCTTAACCAGAATGCCCTAGGGAAAAAATACACATACCGTTGTAATCGGGCGAGTTTCTACTTTCAGATGCAATAGGAATTTGTGGGTTAGGACAATCCGTTCGCGAGATATGGGCGTTTGAAGCCAAGAAATGGTTGACAAGACAACAAATTTTTCGCACTTCTGCTGCTCCAATCGCTTAACCAGAATGGCCTAGGGAAAAAATACGCATACCGTTGTAATCGGGCGAGTTTCTACTTTCAGACGAAATAGGAATTTTTCGGTTAGGTCAATCCGTTCGCGAGATATGGGAGTTTGAAGCCAAGAAATGGTTGAGAAGGCAAAAAATTTTTCGCACTTCTGCTGCTCCGAACGCTTAACCAGAATGCCTTAGGGTAAAAATACACATACCGTTGTAATCGGGCGAGTTTCTACTTTCAGATACATAAGGAATTTTTGGGTTAGGTCAATCCGTTCGCGAGATATGGGAGTTTGAAGCCAAGAAATGGTTGAGAAGGCAAAAAATTTTTCGCAATTCTGCTGCTCCAAACGCTTAACCAGAATGTCCTAGGGAAAAAATACACATACCGTTGTAATCGGGCGAGTTTCTACTTTCAAATGCAAAAGGAATTTTTGGGTTAGGTCAATCGGTTCGCGAGATATGAGAGTTTGAAGCTAAGAAATGGTTGAGAAGACAACAAATTTGTCGCAAATCTGCTGCTCCAAACGCTTAACCACAATGGCCTAGGGAATAAATACGCATACCGTTGTAATCGGGCGAGTATCTACTTTCAGATACTATAGGAATTTTTGGGTTCGGTCAATCCGTTCGCGAGATATGGGACTTTGAAGCTAAGAAATGGTCGACAAAACAACAAATTTTTCGCACTTCTGCTGCTCCAATCGCTTAACCAGAATGCCTTAGGGAAAAAATACACATACCGTTGTAATCGGGCGAGTTTCTACTTTCAAATGCAATAGGAATTTTTGGGTTAGGTCCATCCGTTCGCGAGATATGAGAGTTTGAAGCTAAGAAATGGTTGAGAAGGCAAAAATTTTTTCGCAATTCTGCTGCTCCAAACGCTTAACCAGAATGCCCTAGGGAAAAAATACACATACCGTTGTAATCGGGCGAGTTTCTACTTTCAGATGCAATAGGAATTTGTGGGTTAGGACAATCCGTTCGCGAGATATGGGCGTTTGAAGCCAAGAAATGGTTGACAAGACAACAAATTTTTCGCACTTCTGCTGCTCCAATCGCTTAACCAGAATGGCCTAGGGAAAAAATACGCATACCGTTGTAATCGGGCGAGTTTCTACTTTCAGACGAAATAGGAATTTTTCGGTTAGGTCAATCCGTTCGCGAGATATGGGAGTTTGAAGCCAAGAAATGGTTGAGAAGGCAAAAAATTTTTCGCACTTCTGCTGCTCCGAACGCTTAACCAGAATGCCTTAGGGTAAAAATACACATACCGTTGTAATCGGGCGAGTTTCTACTTTCAGATACATAAGGAATTTTTGGGTTAGGTCAATCCGTTCGCGAGATATGGGAGTTTGAAGCCAAGAAATGGTTGAGAAGGCAAAAAATTTTTCGCAATTCTGCTGCTCCAAACGCTTAACCAGAATGTCCTAGGGAAAAAATACACATACCGTTGTAATCGGGCGAGTTTCTACTTTCAAATGCAAAAGGAATTTTTGGGTTAGGTCAATCGGTTCGCGAGATATGAGAGTTTGAAGCTAAGAAATGGTTGAGAAGACAACAAATTTGTCGCAAATCTGCTGCTCCAAACGCTTAACCACAATGGCCTAGGGAATAAATACGCATACCGTTGTAATCGGGCGAGTATCTACTTTCAGATACTATAGGAATTTTTGGGTTCGGTCAATCCGTTCGCGAGATATGGGACTTTGAAGCTAAGAAATGGTCGACAAAACAACAAATTTTTCGCACTTCTGCTGCTCCAATCGCTTAACCAGAATGCCTTAGGGAAAAAATACACATACCGTTGTAATCGGGCGAGTTTCTACTTTCAGATACATAAAGAATTTTTGGGTTAGGTCAATCCGTTCGCGAGATATGGGAGTTTGAAGCCAAGAAATGGTTGAGAAGGCAAAAAATTTTTCGCAATTCTGCTGCTCCAAACGCTTAACCAGAATGCCCTAGGGGAAAAATACACGTACCGTTGTAATCGGGAGAGTTTCTACTTTCAGATGCATAAGGAATTTTTGGGTTAGGTCAATCCGTTCGCGAGATATGGGAGTTTGATGCTAAGAAATGGTTTAGAAGACAACAAATCTTTCGCAATTCTGCTGCACCAAACGCTTAACCAGAATGGGCTAGGGAAAAATACACATACCGTTGTAATCCGGCGAGTTTCTACATTCAGTTAAAATAGGAATTTTTGGGTTCAGTCAATCCGTTCGCGACATATGGGACTTTGAAGCTAAGAAATGGTTGACAAGACAACAAATTTTTCGCAATTCTGCTGCTCCAATCGCTTAACCAGAATGGCCTAGGGGAAAAATACACGTACCGTTTTAATCGGGCGAATTTCTACTTTCAGACGCAATAGGAATTTCTCGGTTAGGTCAATCCGTTCGCGAGATATGGGTGTTTGAAGCCAAGAAATGGTTGAGAAGGCAAAAAATTTTTCGCAATTCTGCTGCTCCGAACGCTTAACCAGAATGCCTCAGGGAAAAAATACACATACCATTGTAATCGGGCGAGTTTCTACTTTCAGATACATAAGGAATTTTTGGGTTAGGTCAATCCGTTCGCGAGATATGGGAGTTTGAAGCCAAGAAATGGTTGAGAAGGCAAAAAATTTTTCGCAATTCTGCTGCTCCAAACGCTTAACCAGAATGTCCTAGGGAAAAAATACACATACCGTTGTAATCGGGCGAGTTTCTACTTTCAAATGCAAAAGGAATTTTTGGGTTAGGTCAATCGGTTCGCGAGATATGAGAGTTTGAAGCTAAGAAATGGTTGAGAAGACAACAAATTTTTCGCAAATCTGCTGCTCCAAACGTTTAACCAGAATGCCCTAGGGAAAAAATACACATACCGTTGTAATCGGGCGAGTTTCTACTTTCAAATGCAAAAGGAATTTTTGGGTTAGGTCAATCCGTTCGCGAGATATGGGAGTTTGAAGACAAGAAATGGTTGAGAAGGCAAAAAATTTTTCGCAATTCTGCTGCTCCGAACGCTTAACCAGAATGCCTTAGGGAAAAAATACACATACTATTGTAATCGGGCGAGTTTCTACTTTCAGATACATAAGGAATTTTTGGGTTAGGTCAATCCGTTCGCGAGATATGGGAGTTTGAAGCCAAGAAATGGTTGAGAAGGCAAAAAATGTTTCGCAATTCTGCTGTTCCAAACGCTTAACCAGAATGCCCTAGGGAAAAAATACACATACCGTTGTAATCGGGCGAGTTTCTACTTTCAAATGCAACAGGAAGTTTTGGGTTAGGTCAATCGGTTCGCGAGATATGAGACTTTGAAGCTAAGAAATGGTTGAGAAGACAACAAATTTTTCGCAAATCTGCTGCTCCAAACGCTTAACCAGAATGGCCTAGGGAATAAATACGCATACCGTTGTAATCGGGCGAGTTTCTACTTTCAGATACAATAGGAATTTTTGGGTTCGGTCAATCCGTTCGCGAGATATGGGACTTTGAAGCTAAGAAATGGTTGACAAACAACAAATTTTTCGCACTTCTGCTGCTCCAATCGCTTAACCAGAATACCTTAGGGAAAAAATACACATACCGTTGTAATCGGGCGAGTTCCTACTTTCAGATACATAAAGAATTTTTGGGTTAGGTCAATCCGTTCGCGAGATATGGGAGTTTGAAGCCAAGAAATGGTTGAGAAGGCAAAAAATTTTTCGCAATTCTGCTGCTCCAAACGCTTAACCAGAATGCCCTAGGGAAAAAATACACATACCGTTGTAATCGGGCGAGTTTCTACTTTCAAATGCAAAAGGAATTTTTGGGTTAGGTCAATCCGTTCGCGAGATATGGGAGTTTGAAGCCAAGAAATGGTTGAGAAGCCAAAAAATTTTTCGCAATTCTGCTGCTCCAAACGCTTAACCAGAATGCCCTAGGGAAAAAATACACATACCATTGTAATCGGGCGAGTTTCTACTTTCAAATGCAAAAGGAATTTTTGGGTTAGGTCAATCCGTTCGCGAGATATGAGAGTTTGAAGCTAAGAAATGGTTGAGAAGACAACAATATTTCGCAAACCTGCTGCTCCAAACGCTTAACCAGAATGGCCTAGGGAATAAATACGCATACCGTTGTAATCGGGCGAGTTTCTACTTTCAGATACAATAGGAATTTTTGGGTTCGGTCAATCCGTTCGCGAGATATGGGACTTTGAAGCTAAGAAATGGTTGACAAGACAACAAATTTTTCGCACTTCTGCAGCTCCAATCGCTTAACCAGAATGGCCTAGGGGAAAAATACACGTACCGTTGTAATCGGGCGAGTTTCTACTTTCAAATGCAATAGGAATTTTTGGGTTAGGTCCATCCGTTCGCGAGATATGAGAGTTTGAAGCTAAGAAATGGTTGACAAGACAACAAATTTTTCGCAATTCTGCTGCTCCAATCGCTTAACCAGAATGGCCTAGGGGAAAAATACACGTACCATTGTAATCGGGCGAGTTTCTACTTTCAGACGCAATAGGAATTTTTCGGTTAGGTCAATCCGTTCGCGAGATATGGGTGTTTGAAGCCAAGAAATGGTTGAGAAGGCAAACAATTTTTCGCAATTCTACTGCTCCAAACTCTTAACCAGAATGGCCTAGGGAAAAAATACACATACCGTTGTAAACGGGCGAGTTTCTACTTTCAAATGCAATAGGAATTTTTGGGTTAGGTCCATCCGTTCGCGAGATATGAGAGTTTGAAGCTAAGAAATGGTTGACAAGACAACAAATTTTTCGCAATTCTGCTGCTCCAATCGCTTAACCAGAATGCCCTAGGGGAAAAATACACGTACCGTTGTAATCGGGAGAGTTTCTACTTTCAGATGCATAAGGAATTTTTGGGTTAGGTCAATCCGTTCGCGAGATATGGGAGTTTGAAGACAAGAAATGGTTGAGAAGGCAAAAAATTTTTCGCACTTCTGCTGCTCCGAACGCTTAACCAGAATGCCTTAGGGAAAAAATACACATACCGTTGTAATCGGGCGAGTTTCTACTTTCAGATACATAAGGAATTTTTGGGTTAGGTCAATCCGTTCGCGAGATATGGGAGTTTGAAGCCAAGAAATGGTTGAGAAGGCAAAAAATTTTTCGCTATTCTGCTGCTCCAAACGCTTAACCAGAATGTCCTAGGGAAAAAATACACATACCGTTGTAATCGGGCGAGTTTCTACTTTCAAATGCAAAAGGAATTTTTGGGTTAGGTCAATCGGTTCGCGAGATATGAGAGTTTGAAGCTAAGAAATGGTTGAGAAGACAACAAATTTTTCGCAAATCTGCTGCTCCAAACGCTTAACCACAATGGCCTAGCGAATAAATACGCATACCGTTGTAATCGGGCGAGTATCTACTTTCAGATACGATAGGAATTTTTGGGTTCGGTCAATCCGTTCGCGAGGTATGGGACTTTGAAGCTAAGAAATGGTTGACAAAACAACAAATTTTTCGCACTTCTGCTGCTCCAATCGCTTAACCAGAATGCCTTAGGGAAAAAATACACATTCCGTTGTAATCGGGCGAGTTTCTACTTTCAGATACATAAAGAATTTTTGGGTAAGGTCAATCCGTTCGCGAGATATGGGAGTTTGAAGCCAAGAAATGGTTGAGAAGGCAAAAAATTTTTCGCAATTCTGCTGCTCCAATCGCTTAACCAGAATGCCGTAGGGGAAAAATACACGTACCGTTGTAATCGGGAGAGTTTCTACTTTCAGATGCATAAGGAATTTTTGGGTTAGGTCAATCCGTTCGCGAGATATGGGAGTTTGATGCTAAGAAATGGTTTAGAAGACAACAAATCTTTCGCAATTCTGCTGCACCAAACGCTTAACCAGAATGGGCTAGGGAAAAATACACATACCGTTGTAATCCGGCGAGTTTCTACATTCAGTTAAAATAGGAATTTTTGGGTTCAGTCAATCCGTTCGCGACATATGGGACTTTGAAGCCAAGAAATGGTTGAGAAGGCAAAAAATTTTTCGCAATTCTGCTGCTCCAAACGCTTAACCAGAATGCCCTAGGGAAAAAATACACATACCGTTGTAATCGGGCGAGTTTCTACTTTCAGACGCAATAGGAATTTTTGGGTTAGGTCAATCCGTTCGCAAGATATGGGAGTTTGAAGCCAAGAAATGGTTGAGAAGGCAAAAAATTTTTCGCAATTATGCTGCTACAAATGCTTAACCAGAATGGCCTAGGGAAAAAATACACATACCGTTGTAATCGGGCGAGTTTCTACTTTCAAATGCAATAGGAATTTTTGGGTTAGGTCAATCCGTTCGCGAGATATGGGAGTTTGAATCCAAGAAATGGTTGAGAAGGCAAAAAATTTTTCGCAATTCTGCTGCTCCAAACGCTTAACCAGAATGTCCTAGGGAAAAAATACACATACCGTTGTAATCGGGCGAGTTTCTACTTTCAAATGCAAATGGAATTTTTGGGTTAGGTCAATCGGTTCGCGAGATATGAGAGTTTGAAGCTAAGAAATGGTTGAGAAGACAACAAATTTTTCGCAAATCTGCTGTTCCAAACGCTTAACCACAATGGCCTAGGGAATAAATACGCATACCGTTATAATCGGGCGAGTATCTACTTTCAGATACGATAGGAATTTTTGGGTTCGGTCAATCCGTTCGCGAGATATGGGACTTTGAAGCTAAGAAATGGTCGACAAAACAACAAATTTTTCGCACTTCTGCTGCTCCAATCGCTTAACCAGAATGCCTTAGGGAAAAAATACACATACCGTTGTAATCGGGCGAGTTTCTACTTTCAGATACATAAAGAATTTTTGGGTTAGTTCAATCCGTTCGCGAGATATGGGAGTTTGAAGCCAAGAAATGGTTGAGAAGGCAAAAAAATTTCGCAATTCTGCTGCTCCAAACGCTTAACCAGAATGCCCTTGGGAAAAAATACAAATACCGTTGTAATCGGGCGGGTTTCTACTTTCAAATGCAAAAGGAATTTTTGGGTTAGGTCAATCCGTTCGCGAGATATGGGACTTTGAAGCTAAGAAATGGTTGACAAGACAACAAATTTTTCGCAATTCTGCTGCTCCAATCGCTTAACCAGAATGGCCTAGGGGAAAAATACACGTACCGTTGTAATCGCGCGAGTTTCTACTTTCAGACGCAATAGGAATTTTTGGGTTAGGTCAATCCGTTCGCAAGATATGGGAGTTTGAAGCCAAGAAATGGTTGAGAAGGCAAAAAATTTTTCGCAATTCTGCTGCTACAAATGCTTAACCAGAATGGCCTAGGGAAAAAATACACATACCGTTGTAATCGGGCGAGTTTCTACTTTCAAATGCAATAGGAATTTTTGGGTTAGGTCCATCCGTTCGCGAGATATGAGAGTTTGAAGCTAAGAAATGGTTGAGAAGGCAAAAATTTTTTCGCAATTCTGCTGCTCCAAACGCTTAACCAGAATGCCCTAGGGAAAAAATACACATACCGCTGTAATCGGGCGAGTTTCTACTTTCAGATGCAATAGGAATTTGTGGGTTAGGACAATCCGTTCGCGAGATATGGGCGTTTGAAGCCAAGAAATGGTTGACAAGACAACAAATTTTTCGCACTTCTGCTGCTCCAATCGCTTAACCAGAATGGCCTAGGGAAAAAATACGCATACCGTTGTAATCGGGCGAGTTTCTACTTTCAAATGCAATAGGAATTTTTGGGTTAGGTCCATCCGTTCGCGAGATATGAGAGTTTGAAGCTAAGAAATGGTTGAGAAGGCAAAAAATTTTTCGCAATTCTGCTGCACCAAACGCTTAACCAGACTGCCCTAGGGAAAAAATACACATACCGTTGTAATCGGGCGAGTTTCTACTTTCAAATGCAATAGGAATTTTTGGGTTCGGTCAATCCGTTCGCGAGATATGGGACTTTGAAGCTAAGAAATGGTCGACAAAACAACAAATTTTTCGCACTTCTGCTGCTCCAATCGCTTAACCAGAATGCCTTAGGGAAAAAATACACATACCGTTGTAATCGGGCGAGTTTCTACTTGCAGATACATAAAGAATTTTTGGGTTAGTTCAATCCGTTCGCGAGATATGGGAGTTTGAAGCCAAGAAATGGTTGAGAAGGCAAAAAAATTTCGCAATTCTGCTGCTCCAAACGCTTAACCAGAATGCCCTTGGGAAAAAATACAAATACCGTTGTAATCGGGCGGGTTTCTACTTTCAAATGCAAAAGGAATTTTTGGGTTAGGTCAATCCGTTCGCGAGATATGGGACTTTGAAGCTAAGAAATGGTTGACAAGACAACAAATTTTTCGCACTTCTGCTGCTCCAATCGCTTAACCAGAATGCCTTAGGGAAAAAATACACATACCGTTGTAATCGGGCGAGTTTCTACTTTCAGATACATAAAGAATTTTTGGGTTAGGTCCATCCGTTCGCGAGATATAAGAGTTTGAAGCTAAGAAATGGTTGAGAAGGCAAAAAATTTTTCGCAATTCTGCTGCACCAAACGCTTAACCAGAATGCCCTAGGGAAAAAATACACATACCGTTGTAATCGGGCGAGTTTCTACTTTCAGACGCAACAGGAATTTTTGGGTTAGGTCAATCCGTTCGCGAGATATGGGAGTTTGAATCCAAGAAATGGTTGAGAAGGCAAAAAATTTTTCGCAATTCTGCTGCTCCAAACTCTTAACCAGAATGGCCAAGGAAAAAAATACACAAACAGTTGTAATCGGGCGAGTTTCTACTTTCAGATGCAATAGGAATTTTTGGGTTAGGTCCATCCGTTCGCGAGATATGGGAGTTTGAAGCCAAGAAATGGTTGACAAGACAACAAATTTTTCGCACTTCTGCTGCTCCAATCGCTTAACCAGAATTGCCTAGGGAAAAAATACTCATACCGTTGTAATCGGGCGAGTTTCTACTTTCAAATGCAATAGGAATTTTTGGGTTAGGTCCATCCGTTCGCGAGATATGAGAGTTTGAAGCTAAGAAATGGTTGAGAAGGCAAAAAATTTTTCGCAATTCTGCTGCTCCAAACGCTTAACCAGAATGCCCTAGGGAAAAAATACACATACCGTTGTAATCGGGAGAGTTTCTACTTTCAGATGCATAAGGAATTTTTCGGTTAGGTCAATCCGTTCGCGAGATATGGGAGTTTGATGCTAAGAAATGGTTTAGAAGACAACAAATCTTTCGCAATTCTGCTGCACCAAACGCTTAACCAGAATGGGCTAGGGAAAAATACACATACCGTTGTAATCCGGCGAGTTTCTACATTCAGTTAAAATAGGAATTTTTTGGTTCAGTCAATCCGTTCGCGACATATGGGACTTTGAAGCTAAGAAATGGTTGACAAGACAACAAATTTTTCGCAATTCTGCTGCTCCAATCGCTTAACCAGAATGGCCTAGGGGAAAAATACACGTACCGTTGTAATCGGGCGAGTTTCTACTTTCAGACGCAATAGGAATTTTTGGGTTAGGTCAATCCGTTCGCAAGATATGGGAGTTTGAAGCCAAGAAATGGTTGAGAAGGCAAAAAATTTTTCGCACTTCTGCTGCTCCGAGCGCTTAACCAGAATGCCTTAGGGAAAAAATACACATACCGTTGTAATCGGGCGAGTTTCTACTTTCAGATACATAAGGAATTTTTGGGTTAGGTCAATCCGTTCGCGAGATATGGGAGTTTGAAGCCAAGAAATGGTTGAGAAGGCAAAAAATTTTTCGCAATTCTGCTGCTCCAAACGCTTAACCAGAATGTCCTAGGGAAAAAATACACATACCGTTGTAATCGGGCGAGTTTCTACTTTCAAATGCAAAAGGAATTTTTGGGTTAGGTCAATCGGTTCGCGAGATATGGGACTTTGAAGCCAAGAAATGGTTGAGAAGGCAAAAAATTTTTCGCAATTCTGCTGCTCCAATCGCTTAACCAGAATGCCTTAGGGAAAAAATACACATACCGTTGTAATCGGGCGAGTTTCTACTTTCAGATACATAAAGAATTTTTGGGTTAGGTCAATCCGTTCGCAAGATATGGGAGTTTGAAGCCAAGAAATGGTTGAGAAGGCAAAAAATTTTTCGCAATTCTGCTGCTCCAAACGCTTAACCAGAATGCCCTAGGGAAAAAATACACATACCGTTGTAATCGGGCGGGTTTCTACTTTCAAATGCAAAAGGAATTTTTGGGTTAGGTCCATCCGTTCGCGAGATATGGGACTTTGAAGCTAAGAAATGGTTGACAAGACAACAAATTTTTCGCACTTCTGCTGCTCCAATCGCTTAACCAGAATGCCCTAGGGGAAAAATACACGTACCGTTGTAATCGGGCGAGTTTCTACTTTCAGACGCAATAGGAATTTTTCGGTTAGGTCAATCCGTTCGCGAGATATGGGAGTTTGAAGCCAAGAAATGGTTGAGAAGGCAAAAAATTTTTCGCAATTCTGCTGCTCCAAACTCTTAACCAGAATGGCCAAGGAAAAAAATACACATACCGTTGTAATCGGGGCAGTGTCTACTTTCAGATGCAATAGGAATTTTTGGGTTAGGTCCATCCGTTCGCGAGATATGGGAGTTTGAAGCCAAGAAATGGTTGACAAGACAACAAATTTTTCGCACTTCTGCTGCTCCAATCGCTTAACCAGAATTGCCTAGGGAAAAAATACTCATACCGTTGTAATCGGGCGAGTTTCTACTTTCAAATGCAATAGGAATTTTTGGGTTAGGTCCATCCGTTCGCGAGATATGAGAGTTTGAAGCTAAGAAATGGTTGAGAAGGCAAAAAATTTTTCGCAATTCTGCTGCTCCAAACGCTTAACCAGAATGCCCTAGGGAAAAAATACACATACCGTTGTAATCGGGAGAGTTTCTACTTTCAGATGCATAAGGAATTTTTGGGTTAGGTCAATCCGTTCGCGAGATATGGGAGTTTGAAGCCAAGAAATGGTTGAGAAGGCAAAAAATTTTTCGCAATTCTGCTGCTCCAAACGCTTAACCAGAATGTCCTAGGGAAAAAATACACATACCGTTGTAATCGGGCGAGTTTCTACTTTCAAATGCAAAAGGAATTTTTGGGTTAGGTCAATCGGTTCGCGAGATATGGGACTTTGAAGCCAAGAAATGGTTGAGAAGGCAAAAAATTTTTCGCAATTCTGCTGCTCCAATCGCTTAACCAGAATGCCTTAGGGAAAAAATACACATACCGTTGTAATCGGGCGAGTTTCTACTTTCAGATACATAAAGAATTTTTGGGTTAGGTCAATCCGTTCGCAAGATATGGGAGTTTGAAGCCAAGAAATGGTTGAGAAGGCAAAAAATTTTTCGCAATTCTGCTGCTCCAAACGCTTAACCACAATGGCCTAGGGAATAAATACGCATACCGTTGTAATCGGGCGAGTATCTACTTTCAGATACGATAGGAATTTTTGGGTTCGGTCAATCCGTTCGCGAGATATGGGACTTTGAAGCTAAGAAATGGTCGACAAAACAACAAATTTTTCGCACTTCTGCTGCTCCAATCGCTTAACCAGAATGCCTTAGGGAAAAAATACACATACCGTTGTAATCGGGCGAGTTTCTACTTTCAGATACATAAAGAATTTTTGGGTTAGGTCAATCCGTTCGCGAGATATGGGAGTTTGAAGCCAAGAAATGGTTGAGAAGGCAAAAAATTTTTCGCAATTCTGCTGCTCCAAACGCTTAACCACAATGGCCTAGGGAATAAATACGCATACCGTTGTAATCGGGCGAGTATCTACTTTCAGATACGATAGGAATTTTTGGGTTCGGTCAATCCGTTCGCGAGATATGGGACTTTGAAGCTAAGAAATGGTCGACAAAACAACAAATTTTTCGCAATTCTGCTGCTCCAAACGCTTAACCAGAATGCCCTAGGGAAAAAATACACATACCGTTGTAATCGGGCGGGTTTCTACTTTCAAATGCAAAAGGAATTTTTGGGTTAGGTCCATCCGTTCGCGAGATATGGGACTTTGAAGCTAAGAAATGGTTGACAAGACAACAAATTTTTCGCACTTCTGCTGCTCCAATCGCTTAACCAGAATGCCCTAGGGGAAAAATACACGTACCGTTGTAATCGGGCGAGTTTCTACTTTCAGACGCAATAGGAATTTTTCGGTTAGGTCAATCCGTTCGCGAGATATGGGAGTTTGAAGCCAAGAAATGGTTGAGAAGGCAAACAATTTTTCGCAATTCTGCTGCTCCAAACTCTTAACCAGAATGGCCAAGGAAAAAAATACACATACCGTTGTAATCGGGGCAGTGTCTACTTTCAGATGCAATAGGAATTTTTGGGTTAGGTCCATCCGTTCGCGAGATATGGGAGTTTGAAGCCAAGAAATGGTTGACAAGACAACAAATTTTTCGCACTTCTGCTGCTCCAATCGCTTAACCAGAATTGCCTAGGGAAAAAATACTCATACCGTTGTAATCGGGCGAGTTTCTACTTTCAAATGCAATAGGAATTTTTGGGTTAGGTCCATCCGTTCGCGAGATATGAGAGTTTGAAGCTAAGAAATGGTTGAGAAGGCAAAAAATTTTTCGCAATTCTGCTGCTCCAAACGCTTAACCAGAATGCCCTAGGGAAAAAATACACATACCGTTGTAATCGGGAGAGTTTCTACTTTCAGATGCATAAGGAATTTTTGGGTTAGGTCAATCCGTTCGCGAGATATGGGAGTTTGAAGCCAAGAAATGGTTGAGAAGGCAAAAAATTTTTCGCAATTCTGCTGCTCCAAACGCTTAACCAGAATGTCCTAGGGAAAAAATACACATACCGTTGTAATCGGGCGAGTTTCTACTTTCAAATGCAAAAGGAATTTTTGGGTTAGGTCAATCGGTTCGCGAGATATGGGACTTTGAAGCCAAGAAATGGTTGAGAAGGCAAAAAATTTTTCGCAATTCTGCTGCTCCAAACGCTTAACCACAATGGCCTAGGGAATAAATACGCATACCGTTGTAATCGGGCGAGTATCTACTTTCAGATACGATAGGAATTTTTGGGTTCGGTCAATCCGTTCGCGAGATATGGGACTTTGAAGCTAAGAAATGGTCGACAAAACAACAAATTTTTCGCACTTCTGCTGCTCCAATCGCTTAACCAGAATGCCTTAGGGAAAAAATACACATACCGTTGTAATCGGGCGAGTTTCTACTTTCAGATACATAAAGAATTTTTGGGTTAGGTCAATCCGTTCGCGAGATATGGGAGTTTGAAGCCAAGAAATGGTTGAGAAGGCAAAAAATTTTTCGCAATTCTGCTGCTCCAAACGCTTAACCAGAATGCCCTAGGGAAAAAATACACATACCGTTGTAATCGGGCGGGTTTCTACTTTCAAATGCAAAAGGAATTTTTGGGTTAGGTCCATCCGTTCGCGAGATATGGGAGTTTGAAGCCAAGAAATGGTTGACAAGACAACAAATTTTTCGCACTTCTGCTGCTCCAATCGCTTAACCAGAATTGCCTAGGGAAAAAATACTCATACCGTTGTAATCGGGCGAGTTTCTACTTTCAAATGCAATAGGAATTTTTGGGTTAGGTCCATCCGTTCGCGAGATATGAGAGTTTGAAGCTAAGAAATGGTTGAGAAGGCAAAAAATTTTTCGCAATTCTGCTGCTCCAAACGCTTAACCAGAATGCCCTAGGGAAAAAATACACATACCGTTGTAATCGGGAGAGTTTCTACTTTCAGATGCATAAGGAATTTTTGGGTTAGGTCAATCCGTTCGCGAGATATGGGAGTTTGATGCTAAGAAATGGTTTAGAAGACAACAAATCTTTCGCAATTCTGCTGCACCAAACGCTTAACCAGAATGGGCTAGGGAAAAATACACATACCGTTGTAATCCGGCGAGTTTCTACATTCAGTTAAAATAGGAATTTTTGGGTTCAGTCAATCCGTTCGCGACATATGGGACTTTGAAGCTAAGAAATGGTTGACAAGACAACAAATTATTCGCAATTCTGCTGCTCCAATCGCTTAACCAGAATGCCCTAGGGGAAAAATACACGTACCGTTGTAATCGGGCGAGTTTCTACTTTCAGACGCAATAGGAATTTTTGGGTTAGGTCAATCCGTTCGCAAGATATGGGAGTTTGAAGCCAAGAAATGGTTGAGAAGGCAACAAATTTTTCGCAAATCTGCTGCTCCAAACGCTTAACCAGAATGGCCTAGGGAAAAAATACGCATACCGTTGTAATCGGGCGAGTTTCTACTTTCAAATGCAATAGGAATTTTTGGGTTAGGTCCATCCGTTCGCGAGATATGAGAGTTTGAAGCTAAGAAATGGTTGAGAAGGCAAAAAATTTTTCGCAATTCTGCTGCTCCAAACGCTTAACCAGAATGTCCTAGGGAAAAAATACACATACCTTTGTAATCGGGCGAGTTTCTACTTTCAAATGCAAAAGGAATTTTTGGGTTAGGTCAATCGGTTCGCGAGATATGGGACTTTGAAGCCAAGAAATGGTTGAGAAGGCAAAAAATTTTTCGCAATTCTGCTGCTCCAATCGCTTAACCAGAATGCCTTAGGGAAAAAATACACATACCGTTGTAATCGGGCGAGTTTCTACTTTCAGATACATAAAGAATTTTTGGGTTAGGTCAATCCGTTCGCAAGATATGGGAGTTTGAAGCCAAGAAATGGTTGAGAAGGCAAAAAATTTTTCGCAATTCTGCTGCTCCAAACGCTTAACCACAATGGCCTAGGGAATAAATACGCATACCGTTGTAATCGGGCGAGTATCTACTTTCAGATACGATAGGAATTTTTGGGTTCGGTCAATCCGTTCGCGTGATATGGGACTTTGAAGCTAAGAAATGGTCGACAAAACAACAAATTTTTCGCACTTCTGCTGCTCCAATCGCTTAACCAGAATGCCTTAGGGAAAAAATACACATACCGTTGTAATCGGGCGAGTTTCTACTTTCAGATACATAAAGAATTTTTGGGTTAGGTTAATCCGTTCGCGAGATATGGGAGTTTGAAGCCAAGAAATGGTTGAGAAGGCAAAAAATTTTTCGCAATTCTGCTGCTCCAAACGCTTAACCAGAATGCCCTAGGGAAAAAATACACATACCGTTGTAATCGGGCGGGTTTCTACTTTCAAATGCAAAAGGAATTTTTGGGTTAGGTCCATCCGTTCGCGAGATATGGGAGTTTGAAGCCAAGAAATGGTTGACAAGACAACAAATTTTTCGCACTTCTGCTGCTCCAATCGCTTAACCAGAATTGCCTAGGGAAAAAATACTCATACCGTTGTAATCGGGCGAGTTTCTACTTTCAAATGCAATAGGAATTTTTGGGTTAGGTCCATCCGTTCGCGAGATATGAGAGTTTGAAGCTAAGAAATGGTTGAGAAGGCAAAAAATTTTTCGCAATTCTGCTGCTCCAAACGCTTAACCAGAATGCCCTAGGGAAAAAATACACATACCGTTGTAATCGGGAGAGTTTCTACTTTCAGATGCATAAGGAATTTTTGGGTTAGGTCAATCCGTTCGCGAGATATGGGAGTTTGATGCTAAGAAATGGTTTAGAAGACAACAAATCTTTCGCAATTCTGCTGCACCAAACGCTTAACCAGAATGGGCTAGGGAAAAATACACATACCGTTGTAATCCGGCGAGTTTCTACATTCAGTTAAAATTGGAATTTTTGGGTTCAGTCAATCCGTTCGCGACATATGGGACTTTGAAGCTAAGAAATGGTTGACAAGACAACAAATTTTTCGCAATTCTGCTGCTCCAATCGCTTAACCAGAATGGCCTAGGGGAAAAATACACGTACCGTTGTAATCGGGCGAGTTTCTACTTTCAGACGCAATAGGAATTTTTGGGTTAGGTCAATGCGTTCGCAAGATATGGGAGTTTGAAGCCAAGAAATGGTTGAGAAGGCAAAAAATTTTTCGCAATTCTGCTGCTACAAATGCTTAACCAGAAAGGCCTAGGGAAAAAATACACATACCGTTGTAATCGGGCGAGTTTCTACTTTCAAATGCAATAGGAATTTTTGGGTTAGGTCCATCCGTTCGCGAGATATGAGAGTTTGAAGCTAAGAAATGGTTGAGAAGGCAAAAAATTTTGCACAATTCTGCTGCTCCAAACGCTTAACCAGAATGCCCTAGGGAAAAAATACACATACCGTTGTAATCGGGCGAGTTTCTACTTTCAGACGCAACAGGAATTTTTGGGTTAGGTCAATCCGTTCGCGAGATATGGGAGTTTGAAGCCAAGAAATGGTTGACAAGACAACAAATTTTTCGCACTTCTGCTGCTCCAATCGCTTAACCAGAATGGCCTAGGGAAAAAATACGCATACCGTTGTAATCGGGCGAGTTTCTACTTTCAAATGCAATAGGAATTTTTGGGTTAGGTCCATCTGTTCGCGAGATATGAGAGTTTGAATCTAAGAAATGGTTGAGAAGGCAAAAAATTTTTCGCAATTCTGCTGCTCCAAACGCTTAACCAGAATGCCCTAGGGAAAAAATACACATACCGTTGTAATCGGGCGAGTTTCTACTTTCAGACGCAACAGGAATTTTTGGGTTAGGTCAATCCGTTCGCGAGATATGGGAGATTGAATCCAAGAAATGGTTGAAAAGCAAAAAATTTTTCGCAATTCTGCTGCTCCAAACTCTTAACCAGAATGGCCAAGGAAAAAAATACACATACCCTTGTAATCGGGCGAGTTTCTACATTCAGTTACAATAGGAATTTTTGGGTTCGGTCAATCCGTTCGCGAGATATGGGACTTTGAAGCTAAGAAATGGTTGACAAGACAACAAATTTTTCGCACTTCTGCTGCTCCAATCGCTTAACAAGAATGGCCTAGGGAAAAAATACACGTACCGTTGTAATCGGGCGAGTTTCTACTTTCAGACGCAATAGGAATTTTTCGATTAGGTCAATCCGTTCGCGAGATATGGGAGTTTGAAGCCAAGAAATGGTTGAGAAGGCAAAAAATTTTTCGCAATTCTGCTGCTCCAAACTCTTAACCAGAATGGCCAAGGAAAAAAATACACATTCCGTTGTAATCGGGCGAGTTTCTACCTTCAGATGCAATAGGAATTTTTGGGTTAGGTCCATCCGTTCGCGAGATATGGGAGTTTGAAGCCAAGAAATGGTTGACAAGACAACAAATTTTTCGCACTTCTGCTGCTCCAATCGCTTAACCAGAATGGCCTAGGGAAAAAATACACATACCGTTGTAATCGGGCGAGTTTCTACTTTCAGACGCAACAGTAATTTTTGGGTTAGGTCAATCCGTTCGCGAGATATGGGAGTTTGAAGCCAAGAAATGGTTGACAAGACAACAAATTTTTCGCACTTCTGCTGCTCCAATCGCTTAACCAGAATGGCCTAGGGAAAAAATACGCATACCGTTGTAATCGGGCGAGTTTCTACTTTCAAATGCAATAGGAATTTTTGGGTTAGGTCCATCTGTTCGCGAGATATGAGAGTTTGAATCTAAGAAATGGTTGAGAAGGCAAAAAATTTTTCGCAATTCTGCTGCTCCAAACGCTTAACCAGAATGCCCTAGGGAAAAAATACACATACCGTTGTAATCGGGCGAGTTTCTACTTTCAGACGCAACAGGAATTTTTGGGTTAGGTCAATCCGTTCGCGAGATATGGGAGATTGAATCCAAGAAATGGTTGAAAAGCAAAAAATTTTTCGCAATTCTGCTGCTCCAAACTCTTAACCAGAATGGCCAAGGAAAAAAATACACATACCCTTGTAATCGGGCGAGTTTCTACATTCAGTTACAATAGGAATTTTTGGGTTCGGTCAATCCGTTCGCGAGATATGGGACTTTGAAGCTAAGAAATGGTTGACAAGACAACAAATTTTTCGCACTTCTGCTGCTCCAATCGCTTAACAAGAATGGCCTAGGGAAAAAATACACGTACCGTTGTAATCGGGCGAGTTTCTACTTTCAGACGCAATAGGAATTTTTCGATTAGGTCAATCCGTTCGCGAGATATGGGAGTTTGAAGCCAAGAAATGGTTGAGAAGGCAAAAAATTTTTCGCAATTCTGCTGCTCCAAACTCTTAACCAGAATGGCCAAGGAAAAAAATACACATTCCGTTGTAATCGGGCGAGTTTCTACCTTCAGATGCAATAGGAATTTTTGGGTTAGGTCCATCCGTTCGCGAGATATGGGAGTTTGAAGCCAAGAAATGGTTGACAAGACAACAAATTTTTCGCACTTCTGCTGCTCCAATCGCTTAACCAGAATGGCCTAGGGAAAAAATACACATACCGTTGTAATCGGGCGAGTTTCTACTTTCAGACGCAACAGTAATTTTTGGGTTAGGTCAATCCGTTCGCGAGATATGGGAGTTTGAATCCAAGAAATGGTTGAGAAGGCAAAAAATTTTTCGCAATTCTGCTGCTCCAAACTCTTAACCAGAATGGCCAAGGAAAAAACTACACATACCCTTGTAATCGGGCGAGTTTCTACATTCAGTTACAATAGGAATTTTTGGGTTCGGTCAATCCGTTCGCGAGATATGGGACTTTGAAGCTAAGAAATGGTTGACAAGACAACAAATTTTTCGCACTTCTGCTTCTCCAATCGCTTAACCAGAATGCCCTAGGGGAAAAATACACGTACCGTTGTAATCGGGCGAGTTTCTACTTTCAGACGCAATAGGAATTTTTCGGTTAGGTCAATCCGTTCGCGAGATATGGGAGTTTGAAGCCAAGAAATGGTTGAGAAGGCAAAAAATTTTTCGCAATTCTGCTGCTCCAAACTCATAACCAGAATGGCCAAGGAAAAAAATACACATACCCTTGTAATCGGGCGAGTTTCTTCATTCAGTTACAATAGGAATTTTTGGGTTCGGTCAATCCGTTCGCGAGATATGAGAGTTTGAAGCTAAGAAATGGTTGAGAAGACAACAAATTTTTCGCAAATCTGCTGCTCCAAACGCTTAACCAGAATGCCCTAGGGAAAAAATACACATACCGTTGTAATCGGGCGAGTTTCTACTTTCAGACGCAACAGGAATTTTTGGGTTAGGTCAATCCGTTCGCGAGATATGGGACTTTGAAGCTAAGAAATGGTTGACAAGACAACAAATTTTTCGCACTTCTGCTGCTCCAATCGCTTAACCAGAATGCCCTAGGGGAAAAATACACGTACCGTTGTAATCGGGCGAGTTTCTACTTTCAGACGCAATAGGAATTTTTCGGTTAGGTCAATCCGTTCGCGAGATATGGGAGTTTGAAGCCAAGAAATGGTTGAGAAGGCAAAAAATTTTTCGCAATTCTGCTGCTCCAAACTCATAACCAGAATGGCCAAGGAAAAAAATACACATACCCTTGTAATCGGGCGAGATTCTACATTCAGTTACAATAGGAATTTTTGGGTTCGGTCAATCCGTTCGCGAGATATGGGACTTTGAAGCTAAGAAATGGTTGACAAGACAACAAATTTTTCGCAATTCTGCTGCTACAAATGCTTAACCAGAATGGCCTAGGGAAAAAATACACATACCTTTGTAATCGGGCGAGTTTCTACTTTCAAATGCAATAGGAATTTTTGGGTTAGGTCAATCCGTTCGCGAGATATGAGAGTTTGAAGCTAAGAAATGGTTGAGAAGACAACAAATTTTTCGCAAATCTGCTGCTCCAAACGCTTAACCAGAATGGCCTAGGGAAAAAATACGCATACCGTTGTAATCGGGCGAGTTTCTACTTTCAAATGCAATAGGAATTTTTGGGTTAGGTCCATCCGTTCGCGAGATATGAGAGTTTGAAGCTAAGAAATGGTTGAGAAGGCAAAAAATTTTTCGAAATTCTGCTGCTCCAAACGCTTAACCAGAATGCCCTAGGGAAAAAATACACATACCGTTGTAATCGGGCGAGTTTCTACTTTCAGACGCAATAGGAATTTTTCGGTTAGGTCAATCCGTTCGCGAGATATGGGAGTTTGAAGCCAAGAAATGGTTCAGAAGGCAAAAAATTTTTCGCAATTCTGCTGCTCCAAACTCATAACCAGAATGGCCAAGGAAAAAAATACACATACCCTTGTAATCGGGCGAGTTTCTACTTTCAAATGCAATAGGAATTTTTGGGTTAGGTCAATCCGTTCGCGAGATATGAGAGTTTGAAGCTAAGAAATGGTTGAGAAGACAACAAATTTTTCGCAAATCTGCTGCTCCAAACGCTTAAACAGAATGGCCTAGGGAAAAAATACGCATACCGTTGTAATCGGGCGAGTTTCTACTTTCAAATGCAATAGGAATTTTTGGGTTAGGTCCATCCATTCGCGAGATATGAGAGTTTGAAGCTAAGAAATGGTTGAGAAGGCAAAAAATTTTTCGAAATTCTGCTGCTCCAAACGCTTAACCAGAATGCCCTAGGGAAAAAATACACATACCGTTGTAATCGGGCGAGTTTCTACTTTCAGACGCAACAGGAATTTTTGGGTTAGGTCAATCCGTTCGCGAGATATGGGAGTTTGAAGCCAAGAAATGGTTGACAAGACAACAAATTTTTCGCACTTCTGCTGCTCCAATCGCTTAACCAGAATGGCCTAGGGAAAAAATACGCATACCGTTGTAATCGGGCGAGTTTCTACTTTCAAATGCAATAGGAATTTTTGGGTTGGGTCAATCCGTTCGCGAGATATGGGACTTTGAAGCTAAGAAATGGTTGACAAGACAACAAATTTTTCGCACTTCTGCTGCTCCAATCGCTTAACCAGAATGGCCTAGGGGAAAAATACACGTACCGTTGTAATCGGGCGAGTTTCTACTTTCAGACGCAATAGGAATTTTTCGGTTAGGTCAATCCGTTCGCGAGATATGGGAGTTTGAAGCCAAGAAATGGTTGAGAAGGCAAAAAATTTTTCGCAATTCTGCTGCTCCAAACTCTTAACCAGAATAGCCAAGGAAAAAAATACACATACCGTTGTAATCGGGCGAGTTTCTACTTTCAGATGCAATAGGAATTTTTGGGTTAGGTCCATCCGTTCGCGAGATATGGGAGTTTGAAGCCAAGAAATGGTTGACAAGACAACAAATTTTTCGCACTTCTGCTGCTCCAATCGCTTAACCAGAATTGCCTAGGGAAAAAATACTCATACCGTTGTAATCGGGCGAGTTTCTACTTTTAAATGCAATAGGAATTTTTGGGTTAGGTCCATCCGTTCGCGAGATATGAGAGTTTGAAGCTAAGAAATGGTTGAGAAGGCAAAAAAGTTTTCGCAATTCTGCTGCTCCAAACGCTTAACCAGAATGCCCTAGGGAAAAAATACACATACCGTTGTAATCGGGAGAGTTTCTACTTTCAGATGCATAAGGAATTTCTGGGTTAGGTCAATCCGTTCGCGAGATATGGGAGTTTGATGCTAAGAAATGGTTTAGAAGACAACAAATCTTTCGCAATTCTGCTGCACCAAACGCTTAACCAGAATGGGCTAGGGAAAGATACACATACCGTTGTAATCCTGCGAGTTTCTACATTCAGTTAAAATAGGAATTTTTGGGTTCAGTCAATCCGTTCGCGACATATGGGACTTTGAAGCTAAGAAATGGTTGACAAGACAACAAATTTTTCGCAATTCTGCTGCTCCAATCGCTTAACCAGAATGGCCTAGGGGAAAAATACACGTACCGTTGTAATCGGGCGAGTTTCTACTTTCAGACGCAATAGGAATTTTTGGGTTAGGTCAATCCGTTCGCAAGATATGGGAGTTTGAAGCCAAGAAATGGTTGAGAAGGCAAAAAATTTTTCGCAATTCTGCTGCTCCAAACTCTTAACCAGAATAGCCTAGGGAAAAAATACACATACCGCTGTAATCGGGCGAGTTTCTACTTTCAGATGCAATAGGAATTTTTGGGTTAGGTCCATCCGTTCGCGAGATATGGGAGTTTGAAGCCAAGAAATGGTTGACAAGACAACAAATTTTTCGCACTTCTGCTGCTACAAATGCTTAACCAGAATGGCCTAGGGAAAAAATACACATACCTTTGTAATCGGGCGAGTTTCTACTTTCAAATGCAATAGGAATTTTTGGGTTAGGTCAATCCGTTCGCGAGATATGAGAGTTTGAAGCTAAGAAATGGTTGAGAAGACAACAAATTTTTCGCAAATCTGCTGCTCCAAACGCTTAACCAGAATGGCCTAGGGAAAAAATACGCATACCCTTGTAATCGGGCGAGTTTCTACTTTCAAATGCAATAGGAATTTTTGGGTTAGGTCAATCCGTTCTCGAGATATGAGAGTTTGAAGCTAAGAAATGGTTGAGAAGACAACAAATTTTTCGCAAATCTGCTGCTCCAAACGCTTAACCAGAATGGCCTAGGGAAAAAATACGCATACCGTTGTAATCGGGCGAGTTTCTACTTTCAAATGCAATAGGAATTTTTGGGTTAGGTCCATCCGTTCGCGAGATATGAGAGTTTGAAGCTAAGAAATGGTTGAGAAGGCAAAAAATTTTTCGCAATTCTGCTGCTCCAAACGCTTAACCAGAATGCCCTAGGGAAAAAATACACATACCGTTGTAATCGGGAGAGTTTCTACTTTCAGATGCATAAGGAATTTCTGGGTTAGGTCAATCCGTTCGCGAGATATGGGAGTTTGATGCTAAGAAATGGTTTAGAAGACAACAAATCTTTCGCAATTCTGCTGCACCAAACGCTTAACCAGAATGGGCTAGGGAAAAATACAGATACCGTTGTAACCCGGCGAGTTTCTACATTCAGTCAAAATAGGAATTTTTGGGTTCAGTCAATCCGTTCGCGACATATGGGACTTTGAAGCTAAGAAATGGTTGACAAGACAACAAATTTTTCGCAATTCTGCTGCTCCAATCGCTTAACCAGAATGGCCTAGGGGAAAAATACACGTACCGTTGTAATCGGGCGAGTTTCTACTTTCAGACGCAATAGGAATTTTTGGGTTAGGTCAATCCGTTCGCAAGATATGGGAGTTTGAAGCCAAGAAATGGTTGAGAAGGCAAAAAATTTTTCGCAATTTGCTGCTACAAGTGCTTAACCAGAATGGCCTAGGGAAAAAATACACATACCGTTGTAATCGGGCGAGTTTCTACTTTCAAATGCAATAGGAATTTTTGGGTTAGGTCAATCCGTTCGCGAGATATGGGAGTTTGAAGCCAAGAAATGGTTGAGAAGGCAAAAAATTTTTCGCAATTCTGCTGCTACAAATGCTTAACCAGAATGGCCTAGGGAAAAAATACACATACCTTTGTAATCGGGCGAGTTTCTACTTTCAAATGCAATAGGAATTTTTGGGTTAGGTCAATCCGTTCGCGAGATATGAGAGTTTGAAGCTAAGAAATGGTTGAGAAGGCAAAAAATTTTTCGCAATTCTGCTGCTCCAAACGCTTAACCAGAATGCCCTAGGGAAAAAATACACATACCGTTGTAATCGGGCGAGTTTCTACTTTCAGACGCAACAGGAATTTTTGGGTTAGGTCAATCCGTTCGCGAGATATGGGAGTATGAATCCAAGAAATGGTTGAGAAGGCAAAAAATTTTTCGCAATTCTGCTGCTCCAAACTCTTAACCAGAATGGCCAAGGAAAAAAATACACATACCCTTGTAATCGGGCGAGTTTCTACATTCAGATACAATAGGAATTTTTGGGTTCGGTCAATCCGTTCGCGAGATATGGGACTTTGAAGCTAAGAAATGGTTGACAAGACAACAAATTTTACGCACTTCTGCTGCTCCAATCGCTTAACCAGAATGGCCTAGGGGAAAAATACACGTACCGTTGTAATCGGGCGAGTTTCTACTTTCAGACGCAATAGGAATTTTTCGGTTAGGTCAATCCGTTCGCGAGATATGGGAGTTTGAAGCCAAGAAATGGTTGAGAAGGCAAAAAATTTTTCGCAATTCTGCTGCTCCAAACGCTTAACCAGAATGCCCTAGGGAAAAAATACATATACCGTTGTAATCCGGAGAGTTTCTACTTTCAGATGCATAAGGAATTTTTGGGTTAGGTCAATCCGTTCGCGAGATATGAGAGTTTGAAGCTAAGAAATGGTTGAGAAGACAACAAATTTTTCGCAAATCTGCTGCTCCAAACGCTTAACCAGAATGGCCTAGGGAAAAAATACGCATACCGTTGTAATCGGGCGAGTTTCTACTTTCAAATGCAATAGGAATTTTTGGGTTAGGTCCATCCGTTCGCGAGATATGAGAGTTTGAAGCTAAGAAATGGTTGAGAAGGCAAAAAATTTTTCGAAATTCTGCTGCTCCAAACGCTTAACCAGAATGCCCTAGGGAAAAAATACACATACCGTTGTAATCGGGCGAGTTTCTACTTTCAGACGCAATAGGAATTTTTCGGTTAGGTCAATCCGTTCGCGAGATATGGGAGTTTGAAGCCAAGAAATGGTTCAGAAGGCAAAAAATTTTTCGCAATTCTGCTGCTCCAAACTCATAACCAGAATGGCCAAGGAAAAAAATACACATACCCTTGTAATCGGGCGAGTTTCTACTTTCAAATGCAATAGGAATTTTTGGGTTAGGTCAATCCGTTCGCGAGATATGAGAGTTTGAAGCTAAGAAATGGTTGAGAAGACAACAAATTTTTCGCAAATCTGCTGCTCCAAACGCTTAAACAGAATGGCCTAGGGAAAAAATACGCATACCGTTGTAATCGGGCGAGTTTCTACTTTCAAATGCAATAGGAATTTTTGGGTTAGGTCCATCCATTCGCGAGATATGAGAGTTTGAAGCTAAGAAATGGTTGAGAAGGCAAAAAATTTTTCGAAATTCTGCTGCTCCAAACGCTTAACCAGAATGCCCTAGGGAAAAAATACACATACCGTTGTAATCGGGCGAGTTTCTACTTTCAGACGCAACAGGAATTTTTGGGTTAGGTCAATCCGTTCGCGAGATATGGGAGTTTGAAGCCAAGAAATGGTTGACAAGACAACAAATTTTTCGCACTTCTGCTGCTCCAATCGCTTAACCAGAATGGCCTAGGGAAAAAATACGCATACCGTTGTAATCGGGCGAGTTTCTACTTTCAAATGCAATAGGAATTTTTGGGTTGGGTCAATCCGTTCGCGAGATATGGGACTTTGAAGCTAAGAAATGGTTGACAAGACAACAAATTTTTCGCACTTCTGCTGCTCCAATCGCTTAACCAGAATGGCCTAGGGGAAAAATACACGTACCGTTGTAATCGGGCGAGTTTCTACTTTCAGACGCAATAGGAATTTTTCGGTTAGGTCAATCCGTTCGCGAGATATGGGAGTTTGAAGCCAAGAAATGGTTGAGAAGGCAAAAAATTTTTCGCAATTCTGCTGCTCCAAACTCTTAACCAGAATAGCCAAGGAAAAAAATACACATACCGTTGTAATCGGGCGAGTTTCTACTTTCAGATGCAATAGGAATTTTTGGGTTAGGTCCATCCGTTCGCGAGATATGGGAGTTTGAAGCCAAGAAATGGTTGACAAGACAACAAATTTTTCGCACTTCTGCTGCTCCAATCGCTTAACCAGAATTGCCTAGGGAAAAAATACTCATACCGTTGTAATCGGGCGAGTTTCTACTTTTAAATGCAATAGGAATTTTTGGGTTAGGTCCATCCGTTCGCGAGATATGAGAGTTTGAAGCTAAGAAATGGTTGAGAAGGCAAAAAAGTTTTCGCAATTCTGCTGCTCCAAACGCTTAACCAGAATGCCCTAGGGAAAAAATACACATACCGTTGTAATCGGGAGAGTTTCTACTTTCAGATGCATAAGGAATTTCTGGGTTAGGTCAATCCGTTCGCGAGATATGGGAGTTTGATGCTAAGAAATGGTTTAGAAGACAACAAATCTTTCGCAATTCTGCTGCACCAAACGCTTAACCAGAATGGGCTAGGGAAAGATACACATACCGTTGTAATCCTGCGAGTTTCTACATTCAGTTAAAATAGGAATTTTTGGGTTCAGTCAATCCGTTCGCGACATATGGGACTTTGAAGCTAAGAAATGGTTGACAAGACAACAAATTTTTCGCAATTCTGCTGCTCCAATCGCTTAACCAGAATGGCCTAGGGGAAAAATACACGTACCGTTGTAATCGGGCGAGTTTCTACTTTCAGACGCAATAGGAATTTTTGGGTTAGGTCAATCCGTTCGCAAGATATGGGAGTTTGAAGCCAAGAAATGGTTGAGAAGGCAAAAAATTTTTCGCAATTCTGCTGCTCCAAACTCTTAACCAGAATAGCCTAGGGAAAAAATACACATACCGCTGTAATCGGGCGAGTTTCTACTTTCAGATGCAATAGGAATTTTTGGGTTAGGTCCATCCGTTCGCGAGATATGGGAGTTTGAAGCCAAGAAATGGTTGACAAGACAACAAATTTTTCGCACTTCTGCTGCTACAAATGCTTAACCAGAATGGCCTAGGGAAAAAATACACATACCTTTGTAATCGGGCGAGTTTCTACTTTCAAATGCAATAGGAATTTTTGGGTTAGGTCAATCCGTTCGCGAGATATGAGAGTTTGAAGCTAAGAAATGGTTGAGAAGACAACAAATTTTTCGCAAATCTGCTGCTCCAAACGCTTAACCAGAATGGCCTAGGGAAAAAATACGCATACCCTTGTAATCGGGCGAGTTTCTACTTTCAAATGCAATAGGAATTTTTGGGTTAGGTCAATCCGTTCTCGAGATATGAGAGTTTGAAGCTAAGAAATGGTTGAGAAGACAACAAATTTTTCGCAAATCTGCTGCTCCAAACGCTTAACCAGAATGGCCTAGGGAAAAAATACGCATACCGTTGTAATCGGGCGAGTTTCTACTTTCAAATGCAATAGGAATTTTTGGGTTAGGTCCATCCGTTCGCGAGATATGAGAGTTTGAAGCTAAGAAATGGTTGAGAAGGCAAAAAATTTTTCGCAATTCTGCTGCTCCAAACGCTTAACCAGAATGCCCTAGGGAAAAAATACACATACCGTTGTAATCGGGAGAGTTTCTACTTTCAGATGCATAAGGAATTTCTGGGTTAGGTCAATCCGTTCGCGAGATATGGGAGTTTGATGCTAAGAAATGGTTTAGAAGACAACAAATCTTTCGCAATTCTGCTGCACCAAACGCTTAACCAGAATGGGCTAGGGAAAAATACACATACCGTTGTAACCCGGCGAGTTTCTACATTCAGTCAAAATAGGAATTTTTGGGTTCAGTCAATCCGTTCGCGACATATGGGACTTTGAAGCTAAGAAATGGTTGACAAGACAACAAATTTTTCGCAATTCTGCTGCTCCAATCGCTTAACCAGAATGGCCTAGGGGAAAAATACACGTACCGTTGTAATCGGGCGAGTTTCTACTTTCAGACGCAATAGGAATTTTTGGGTTAGGTCAATCCGTTCGCAAGATATGGGAGTTTGAAGCCAAGAAATGGTTGAGAAGGCAAAAAATTTTTCGCAATTTGCTGCTACAAGTGCTTAACCAGAATGGCCTAGGGAAAAAATACACATACCGTTGTAATCGGGCGAGTTTCTACTTTCAAATGCAATAGGAATTTTTGGGTTAGGTCAATCCGTTCGCGAGATATGGGAGTTTGAAGCCAAGAAATGGTTGAGAAGGCAAAAAATTTTTCGCAATTCTGCTGCTACAAATGCTTAACCAGAATGGCCTAGGGAAAAAATACACATACCTTTGTAATCGGGCGAGTTTCTACTTTCAAATGCAATAGGAATTTTTGGGTTAGGTCAATCCGTTCGCGAGATATGAGAGTTTGAAGCTAAGAAATGGTTGAGAAGGCAAAAAATTTTTCGCAATTCTGCTGCTCCAAACGCTTAACCAGAATGCCCTAGGGAAAAAATACACATACCGTTGTAATCGGGCGAGTTTCTACTTTCAGACGCAACAGGAATTTTTGGGTTAGGTCAATCCGTTCGCGAGATATGGGAGTATGAATCCAAGAAATGGTTGAGAAGGCAAAAAATTTTTCGCAATTCTGCTGCTCCAAACTCTTAACCAGAATGGCCAAGGAAAAAAATACACATACCCTTGTAATCGGGCGAGTTTCTACATTCAGATACAATAGGAATTTTTGGGTTCGGTCAATCCGTTCGCGAGATATGGGACTTTGAAGCTAAGAAATGGTTGACAAGACAACAAATTTTACGCACTTCTGCTGCTCCAATCGCTTAACCAGAATGGCCTAGGGGAAAAATACACGTACCGTTGTAATCGGGCGAGTTTCTACTTTCAGACGCAATAGGAATTTTTCGGTTAGGTCAATCCGTTCGCGAGATATGGGAGTTTGAAGCCAAGAAATGGTTGAGAAGGCAAAAAATTTTTCGCAATTCTGCTGCTCCAAACGCTTAACCAGAATGCCCTAGGGAAAAAATACACATACCGTTGTAATCCGGAGAGTTTCTACTTTCAGATGCATAAGGAATTTTTGGGTTAGGTCAATCCGTTCGCGAGATATGGGAGTTTGATGCTAAGAAATGGTTTAGAAGACAACAAATCTTTCGCAATTCTGCTGCACCAAACGCTTAACCAGAATGGGCTAGGGAAAAATACACATACCGTTGTAATCCGGCGAGTTTCTACATTCAGTTAAAATAGGAATTTTTGGATTCAGTCAATCCGTTCGCGACATATGGGACTTTGAAGCTAAGAAATGGTTGACAAGACAACAAATTTTTCGCAATTCTGCTGCTCCAATCGCTTAACCAGAATGGCCTAGGGGAAAAATACACGTACCGTTGTAATCGGGCGAGTTTCTACTTTCAAATGCTATAGGAATTTTTGGGTTAGGTCAATCCGTTCGCGAGATATGGGAGTTTGAAGCCAAGAAATGGTTGAGAAGGCAAAAAATTTTTCGCAATTCTGCTGCTACAAATGCTTAACCAGAATGGCCTAGGGAAAAAATACACATACCGTTGTAATCGGGCGAGTATCTACTTTCAAATGCAATAGGAATTTTTGGGTTAGGTCAATCCGTTCGCGAGATATGGGAGTTTGAAGCCAAGAAATGGTTGAGAAGGCAAAAAATTTTTCGCAATTCTGCTGCTACAAATGCTTAACCAGAATGGCCTAGGGAAAAAATACACATACCTTTGTAATCGGGCGAGTTTCTACTTTCAAATGCAATAGGAATTTTTGGGTTAGGTCAATCCGTTCGCGAGATATGAGAGTTTGAAGCTAAGAAATGGTTGAGAAGACAACAAATTTTTCGCAAATCTGCTGCTCCAAACGCTTAACCAGAATGGCCTAGGGAAAAAATACGCATACCGTTGTAATCGGGCGAGTTTCTACTTTCAAATGCAATAGGAATTTTTGGGTTAGGTCCATCCGTTCGCGAGATATGAGAGTTTGAAGCTAAGAAATGGTTGAGAAGGCAAAAAATTTTTCGCAATTCTGCTGCTCCAAACGCTTAACCAGAATGCCCTAGGGAAAAAATACACATACCGTTGTAATCGGGGGAGTTTCTAATTTCAGACGCAACAGGAATTTTTGGGTTAGGTCAATCCGTTCGCGAGATATGGGAGTTTGAATCCAAGAAATGGTTGAGAAGGCAAAAAATTTTTCGCAATTCTGCTGCTTCAAACTCTTAACCAGAATGGCCAAGGAAAAAAATACACATACCCTTGTAATCGGGCGAGTTTCTACATTCAGTTACAATAGGAATTTTCGGGTTCGGTCAATCCGTTCGCGAGATATGGGACTTTGAAGCTAAGAAATGGTTGACAAGACAACAAATTTTTCGCACTTCTGCTGCTCCAATCGCTTAACCAGAATGCCCTAGGGGAAAAATACACGTACCGTTGTAATCGGGCGAGTTTCTTCTTTCAGACGCAATAGGAATTTTTCGGTTAGGTCAATCCGTTCGCGAGATATGGGAGTTTGAAGCCAAGAAATGGTTGAGAAGGCAAAAAATTTTTCGCAATTCTGCTGCTCCAAACTCTTAACCAGAATGGCCAAGGAAAAAAATACACATACCCTTGTAATCGGGCGAGTTTCTACATTCAGCTACAATAGGAATTTTTGGGTTCGGTCAATCCGTTCGCGAGATATGGGACTTTGAAGCTAAGAAATGGTTGACAAGACAACAAATTTTTCGCACTTCTGCTGCTCCAATCGCTTAACCAGAATGCCCTAGGGGAAAAATACACGTACCGTTGTAATCGGGCGAGTTTCTTCTTTCAGACGCAATAGGAATTTTTCGGTTAGGTCAATCCGTTCGCGAGATATGGGAGTTTGAAGCCAAGAAATGGTTGAGAAGGCAAAAAATTTTTCGCAATTCTGCTGCTCCAAACTCCTAACCAGAATGGCCAAGGAAAAAAATACACATACCCTTGTAATCGGGCGAGTTTCTACATTCAGTTACAATAGGAATTTTTGGGTTCGGTCAATCCGTTCGCGAGATATGGGAGTTTGAAGCCAAGAAATGGTTGACAAGACAACAAATTTTTCACACTTCTGCTGCTCCAATCGCTTAACCAGAATTGCCTAGGGAAAAAATACTCATACCGTTGTAATCGGGCGAGTTTCTACTTTCAAATGCAATAGGAATTTTTGGGTTAGGTCCATCCGTTCGCGAGATATGAGAGTTTGAAGCTAAGAAATGGTTGAGAAGGCAAAAAATTTTTCGCAATTCTGCTGCTCCAATCGCTTAACCAGAATGCCCTAGGGAAAAAATACACATACCGTTGTAATCGGGAGAGTTTCTACTTTCAGATGCATAAGGAATTTTTGGGTTAGGTCAATCCGTTCGCGAGATATGGGAGTTTGATGCTAAGAAATGGTTTAGAAGACAACAAATCTTTCGCAATTCTGCTGCACCAAACGCTTAACCAGAATGGGCTAGGGAAAAATACACATACCGTTGTAATCCGGCGAGTTTCTACATTCAGTTAAAATAGGAATTTTTGGATTCAGTCAATCCGTTCGCGACATATGGGACTTTGAAGCTAAGAAATGGTTGACAAGACAACAAATTTTTCGCAATTCTGCTGCTCCAATCGCTTAACCAGAATGGCCTAGGGGAAAAATACACATACCGTTGTAATCGGGAGAGTTTCTACTTTCAGATGCATAAGGAATTTTTGGGTTAGGTCAATCCGTTCGCGAGATATGGGAGTTTGATGCTAAGAAATGGTTTAGAAGACAACAAATCTTTCGCAATTCTGCTGCACCAAACGCTTAACCAGAATGGGCTAGGGAAAAATACACATACCGTTGTAATCCGGCGAGTTTCTACATTCAGTTAAAATAGGAATTTTTGGATTCAGTCAATCCGTTCGCGACATATGGGACTTTGAAGCTAAGAAATGGTTGACAAGACAACAAATTTTTCGCAATTCTGCTGCTCCAATCGCTTAACCAGAATGGCCTAGGGGAAAAATACACGTACCGTTGTAATCGGGCGAGTTTCTACTTTCAGACGCAATAGGAATTTTTGGGTTAGGTCAATCCGTTCGCAAGATATGGGAGTTTGAAGCCAAGAAATGGTTGAGAAGGCAAAAAATTTTTCGCAATTCTGCTGCTACAAATGCTTAACCAGAATGGCCTAGGGAAAAAATACACATACCGTTGTAATCGGGCGAGTTTCTACTTTCAAATGCAATAGGAATTTTTGGGTTAGGTCAATCCGTTCGCGAGATATGGGAGTTTGAAGCCAAGAAATGGTTGAGAAGGCAAAAAATTTTTCGCAATACTGCTGCTACAAATGCTTAACCAGAATGGCCTAGGGAAAAAATACACATACCTTTGTAATCGGGCGAGTTTCTACTTTCAAATGCAATAGGAATTTTTGGGTTAGGTCAATCCGTTCGCGAGATATGAGAGTTTGAAACTAAGAAATGGTTGAGAAGACTACAAATTTTTCGCAAATCTGCTGCTCCAAACGCTTAACCAGAATGGCCTAGGGAAAAAATACGCATACCGTTGTAATCGGGCGAGTTTCTACTTTCAAATGCAATAGGAATTTTTGGGTTAGGTCCATCCGTTCGCGAGATATGAGAGTTTGAAGCTAAGAAATGGTTGAGAAGGCAAAAAATTTTTCGCAATTCTGCTGCTCCAAACGCTTAACCAGAATGCCCTAGGGAAAAAATACACATACCGTTGTAATCGGGCGAGTTTCTACTTTCAGATGCAATAGGAATTTTTGGGTTAGGACAATCCGTTCGCGAGATATGGGAGTTTGAAGCCAAGAAATGGTTGACAAGACAACAAATTTTTCGCACTTCTGCTGCTCCAATCGCTTAACCAGAATGGCCTAGGGAAAAAATACGCATACGGTTGTAATCGGGCGAGTTTCTACTTTCAAATGCAATAGGAATTTTTGGGTTAGGTCCATCCGTTCGCGAGATATGAGAGTTTGAATCTAAGAAATGGTTGAGAAGGCAAAAAATTTTTCGCAATTCTGCTGCTCCAAACGCTTAACCAGAATGCCCTAGGGAAAAAATACGCATACCGTTGTAATCGGGCGAGTTTCTACTTTCAGACGCAACAGGAATTTTTGGGTTAGGTCAATCCGTTCGCGAGATATGGGAGTTTGAATCCAAGAAATGGTTGAGAAGGCAAAAAATTTTTCGCATTTCTGCGGCTACAAACTCTTAACCAGAATGGCCAAGGAAAAAAATACACATACCCTTGTAATCGGGCGAGTTTCTACATTCAGTTATAATAGGAATTTTTGGGTTCGGTCAATCCGTTCGCGAGATATGGGACTTTGAAGCTAAGAAATGGTTGACAAGACAACAAATTTTTCGCACTTCTGCTGCTCCAATCGCTTAACCAGAATGCCCTAGGGGAAAAATACACGTACCGTTGTAATCGGGCGAGTTTCTACTTTCAGACGCAATAGGAATTTTTCGGTTAGGTCAATCCGTTCGCGAGATATGGGAGTTTGAATCCAAGAAATGGTTGAGAGGGCAAAAAATTTTTCGCATTTCTGCGGCTACAAACTCTTAACCAGAATGGCCTAGGGAAAAAATACACATACCTTTGTAATCGGGCGAGTTTCTACTTTCAAATGCAATAGGAATTTTTGGGTTAGGTCAATCCGTTCGCGAGATATGAGAGTTTGAAGCTAAGAAATGGTTGACAAGACAACAAATTTTTCGCACTTCTGCTGCTCCAATCGCTTAACCAGAATGGCCTAGGGGAAAAATACACGTACCGTTGTAATCGGGCGAGTTTCTACTTTCAGACGCAATAGGAATTTTTGGGTTAGGTCAATCCGTTCGCAAGATATGGGAGTTTGAAGCCAAGAAATGGTTGAGAAGGCAAAAAATTTTTCGCAATTCTGCTGCTACAAATGCTTAACCAGAATGGCCTAGGGAAAAAATACACATACCGTTGTAATCGGGCGAGTTTCTACTTTCAAATGCAATAGGAATTTTTGGGTTAGGTCAATCCGTTCGCGAGATATGGGAGTTTGAATCCAAGAAATGGTTGAGAAGGCAAAAAATTTTTCGCATTTCTGCGGCTACAAACTCTTAACCAGAATGGCCAAGGAAAAAAATACACATACCCTTGTAATCGGGCGAGTTTCTACATTCAGTTATAATAGGAATTTTTGGGTTCGGTCAATCCGTTCGCGAGATATGGGACTTTGAAGCTAAGAAATGGTTGACAAGACAACAAATTTTTCGCACTTCTGCTGCTCCAATCGCTTAACCAGAATGCCCTAGGGGAAAAATACACGTACCGTTGTAATCGGGCGAGCTTCTACTTTCAGACGCAATAGGAATTTTTCGGTTAGGTCAATCCGTTCGCGAGATATGGGAGTTTGAATCCAAGAAATGGTTGAGAGGGCAAAAAATTTTTCGCATTTCTGCGGCTACAAACTCTTAACCAGAATGGCCTAGGGAAAAAATACACATACCTTTGTAATCGGGCGAGTTTCTACTTTCAAATGCAATAGGAATTTTTGGGTTAGGTCAATCCGTTCGCGAGATATGAGAGTTTGAAGCTAAGAAATGGTTGACAAGACAACAAATTTTTCGCACTTCTGCTGCTCCAATCGCTTAACCAGAATGGCCTAGGGGAAAAATACACGTACCGTTGTAATCGGGCGAGTTTCTACTTTCAGACGCAATAGGAATTTTTGGGTTAGGTCAATCCGTTCGCAAGATATGGGAGTTTGAAGCCAAGAAATGGTTGAGAAGGCAAAAAATTTTTCGCAATTCTGCTGCTACAAATGCTTAACCAGAATGGCCTAGGGAAAAAATACACATACCGTTGTAATCGGGCGAGTTTCTACTTTCAAATGCAATAGGAATTTTTGGGTTAGGTCAATCCGTTCGCGAGATATGGGAGTTTGAAGCCAAGAAATGGTTGAGAAGGCAAAAAATTTTTCGCAATACTGCTGCTACAAATGCTTAACCAGAATGGCCTAGGGAAAAAATACACATACCTTTGTAATCGGGCGAGTTTCTACTTTCAAATGCAATAGGAATTTTTGGGTTAGGTCAATCCGTTCGCGAGATATGAGAGTTTGAAGCTAAGAAATGGTTGAGAAGGCAAAAAATTTTTCGCAATTCTGCTGCTCCAAACGCTTAACCAGAATGCCCTAGGGAAAAAATACACATACCGTTGTAATCGGGCGAGTTTCTACTTTCAGATGCAATAGGAATTTTTGGGTTAGGACAATCCGTTCGCGAGATATGGGAGTTTGAAGCCAAGAAATGGTTGACAAGACAACAAATTTTTCGCACTTCTGCTGCTCCAATCGCTTAACCAGAATGGCCTAGGGAAAAAATACGCATACGGTTGTAATCGGGCGAGTTTCTACTTTCAAATGCAATAGGAATTTTTGGGTTAGGTCCATCCGTTCGCGAGATATGAGAGTTTGAATCTAAGAAATGGTTGAGAAGGCAAAAAATTTTTCGCAATTCTGCTGCTCCAAACGCTTAACCAGAATGCCCTAGGGAAAAAATACGCATACCGTTGTAATCGGGCGAGTTTCTACTTTCAGACGCAACAGGAATTTTTGGGTTAGGTCAATCCGTTCGCGAGATATGGGAGTTTGAATCCAAGAAATGGTTGAGAAGGCAAAAAATTTTTCGCATTTCTGCGGCTACAAACTCTTAACCAGAATGGCCAAGGAAAAAAATACACATACCCTTGTAATCGGGCGAGTTTCTACATTCAGTTATAATAGGAATTTTTGGGTTCGGTCAATCCGTTCGCGAGATATGGGACTTTGAAGCTAAGAAATGGTTGACAAGACAACAAATTTTTCGCACTTCTGCTGCTCCAATCGCTTAACCAGAATGCCCTAGGGGAAAAATACACGTACCGTTGTAATCGGGCGAGTTTCTACTTTCAGACGCAATAGGAATTTTTCGGTTAGGTCAATCCGTTCGCGAGATATGGGAGTTTGAATCCAAGAAATGGTTGAGAGGGCAAAAAATTTTTCGCATTTCTGCGGCTACAAACTCTTAACCAGAATGGCCTAGGGAAAAAATACACATACCTTTGTAATCGGGCGAGTTTCTACTTTCAAATGCAATAGGAATTTTTGGGTTAGGTCAATCCGTTCGCGAGATATGAGAGTTTGAAGCTAAGAAATGGTTGACAAGACAACAAATTTTTCGCACTTCTGCTGCTCCAATCGCTTAACCAGAATGGCCTAGGGGAAAAATACACGTACCTTTGTAATCGGGCGAGTTTCTACTTTCAAATGCAATAAGAATTTTTGGGTTAGGTCCATCCGTTCGCGAGATATGAGAGTTTGAATCTAAGAAATGGTTGAGAAGGCAAAAAATTTTTCGCAATTCTGCTGCTCCAAACGCTTAACCAGAATGCCCTAGGGAAAAAATACACATACCGTTGTAATCGGGCGAGTTTCTACTTTCAGACGCAACAGGAATTTTTGGGTTAGGTCAATCCGTTCGCGAGATATGGGAGTTTGAATCCAAGAAATGGTTGAGAAGGCAAAAAATTTTTCGCAATTCTGCTGCTCCAAACTCTTAACCAGAATGGCCAAGGAAAAAAATACACATACCTTTGTAATCGGGCGAGTTTCTACTTTCAAATGCAATAGGAATTTTTGGGTTAGGTCCATCCGTTCGCGAGGTATGAGAGTTTGAAGCTAAGAAATGGTTGAGAAGGCAAAAAATTTTTCGCAATTCTGCTGCTCCAAACGCTTAACCAGAATGCCCTAGGGAAAAAATACACATACCGTTGTAATCGGGCGAGTTTCTACTTTCAGACGCAACAGGAATTTTTGGGTTAGGTCAATCCGTTCGCGAGATATGGGAGTTTGAAGCCAAGAAATGGTTGACAAGACAACAAATTTTTCGCACTTCTGCTGCTCCAATCGCTTAACCAGAATGGCCTAGTGAAAAAATACACATACCTTTGTAATCGGGCGAGTTTCTACTTTCAGACGCAACAGGAATTTTTGGGTTAGGTCAATCCGTTCGCGAGATATGGGAGTTTGAAGCCAAGAAATGGTTGACAAGACAACAAATTTTTCGCACTTCTGCTGCTCCAATCGCTTAACCAGAATGGCCTAGGGAAAAAATACACATACCTTTGTAATCGGGCGAGTTTCTACTTTCAAATGCAATAGGAATTTTTGGGTTAGGTCCATCCGTTCGCGAGGTATGAGAGTTTGAAGCTAAGAAATGGTTGAGAAGGCAAAAAATTTTTCGCAATTCTGCTGCTCCAAACGCTTAACCAGAATGCCCTAGGGAAAAAATACACATACCGTTGTAATCGGGCGAGTTTCTACTTTCAGACGCAACAGGAATTTTTGGGTTAGGTCAATCCGTTCGCGAGATATGGGAGTTTGAATCCAAGAAATGGTTGAGAAGGCAAGAAATTTTTCGCAATTCTGCTGCTACAAATGCTTAACCAGAATGGCCTAGGGAAAAAATACACATACCTTTGTAATCGGGCGAGTTTCTACTTTCAAATGCAATAGGAATTTTTGGGTTAGGTCCATCCGTTCGCGAGGTATGAGAGTTTGAAGCTAAGAAATGGTTGAGAAGGCAAAAAATTTTTCGCAATTCTGCTGCTCCAAACGCTTAACCAGAATGCCCAAGGAAAAAAATACACATACCCTTGTAATCGGGCGAGTTTCTACATTCAGTTACAATAGGAATTTTTGGGTTCGGACAATCCGTTCGCGAGATATGGGACTTTGAAGCTAAGAAATGGTTGACAAGACAAGAAATTTTTCGCAATTCTGCTGCTACAAATGCTTAACCAGAATGGCCTAGGGAAAAAATACACATACCTTTGTAATCGGGCGAGTTTCTACTTTCAAATGCAATAGGAATTTTTGGGTTAGGTCAATCCGTTCGCGAGATATGAGAGTTTGAAGCTAAGAAATGGTTGAGAAGACAACAAATTTTTCGCAAATCTGCTGCTCCAAACGCTTAACCAGAATGGCCTAGGGAAAAAATACGCATACCGTTGTAATCGGGCGAGTTTCTACTTTCAAATGCAATAGGAATTTTTGGGTTAGGTCCATCCGTTCGCGAGATATGGGAGTTTGAAGCCAAGAAATGGTTGACAAGACAACAAATTTTTCGCACTTCTGCTGCTCCAATCGCTTAACCAGAATGGCCTAGGGAAAAAATACACATACCTTTGTAATCGGGCGAGTTTCTACTTTCAAATGCAATAGGAATTTTTGGGTTAGGTCCATCCGTTCGCGAGGTATGAGAGTTTGAAGCTAAGAAATGGTTGAGAAGGCAAAAAATTTTTCGCAATTCTGCTGCTCCAAACGCTTAACCAGAATGCCCTAGGGAAAAAATACACATACCGTTGTAATCGGGCGAGTTTCTACTTTCAGACGCAACAGGAATTTTTGGGTTAGGTCAATCCGTTCGCGAGATATGGGAGTTTGAAGCCAAGAAATGGTTGACAAGACAACAAATTTTTCGCACTTCTGCTGCTCCAATCGCTTAACCAGAATGGCCTAGTGAAAAAATACACATACCTTTGTAATCGGGCGAGTTTCTACTTTCAGACGCAACAGGAATTTTTGGGTTAGGTCAATCCGTTCGCGAGATATGGGAGTTTGAAGCCAAGAAATGGTTGACAAGACAACAAATTTTTCGCACTTCTGCTGCTCCAATCGCTTAACCAGAATGGCCTAGGGAAAAAATACACATACCTTTGTAATCGGGCGAGTTTCTACTTTCAAATGCAATAGGAATTTTTGGGTTAGGTCCATCCGTTCGCGAGGTATGAGAGTTTGAAGCTAAGAAATGGTTGAGAAGGCAAAAAATTTTTCGCAATTCTGCTGCTCCAAACGCTTAACCAGAATGCCCTAGGGAAAAAATACACATACCGTTGTAATCGGGCGAGTTTCTACTTTCAGACGCAACAGGAATTTTTGGGTTAGGTCAATCCGTTCGCGAGATATGGGAGTTTGAATCCAAGAAATGGTTGAGAAGGCAAAAAATTTTTGGCAATTCTGCTGCTCCAAACGCTTAACCAGAATGCCCTAGGGAAAAAATACACATACCGTTGTAATCGGGCGAGTTTCTACTTTCAGACGCAACAGGAATTTTTGGGTTAGGTCAATCCGTTCGCGAGATATGGGAGTTTGAAGCCAAGAAATGGTTGACAAGACAACAAATTTTTCGCACTTCTGCTGCTCCAATCGCTTAACCAGAATGGCCTAGGGAAAAAATACACATACCTTTGTAATCGGGCGAGTTTCTACTTTCAAATGCAATAGGAATTTTTGGGTTAGGTCCATCCGTTCGCGAGGTATGAGAGTTTGAAGCTAAGAAATGGTTGAGAAGGCAAAAAATTTTTCGCAATTCTGCTGCTCCAAACGCTTAACCAGAATGCCCTAGGGAAAAAATACACATACCGTTGTAATCGGGCGAGTTTCTACTTTCAGACGCAACAGGAATTTTTGGGTTAGGTCAATCCGTTCGCGAGATATGGGAGTTTGAATCCAAGAAATGGTTGAGAAGGCAAAAAATTTTTCGCAATTCTGCTGCTCCAAACTCTTAACCAGAAAGGCCAAGGAAAAAATACACATACCTTTGTAATCGGGCGAGTTTCTACTTTCAGACGCAACAGGAATTTTTGGGTTAGGTCAATCCGTTCGCGAGATATGGGAGTTTGAAGCCAAGAAATGGTTGACAAGACAACAAATTTTTCGCACTTCTGCTGCTCCAATCGCTTAACCAGAATGGCCTAGGGAAAAAATACACATACCTTTGTAATCGGGCGAGTTTCTACTTTCAAATGCAATAGGAATTTTTGGGTTAGGTCAATCCGTTCGCGAGATATGAGAGTTTGAAGCTAAGAAATGGTTGAGAAGACAACAAATTTTTCGCAAATCTGCTGCTCCAAACGCTTAACCAGAATGGCCTAGGGAAAAAATACGCATACCGTTGTAATCGGGCGAGTTTCTACTTTCAAATGCAATAGGAATTTTTGGGTTAGGTCCATCCGTTCGCGAGATATGGGAGTTTGAAGCCAAGAAATGGTTGACAAGACAACAAATTTTTCGCACTTCTGCTGCTCCAATCGCTTAACCAGAATGGCCTAGGGAAAAAATACACATACCTTTGTAATCGGGCGAGTTTCTACTTTCAAATGCAATAGGAATTTTTGGGTTAGGTCCATCCGTTCGCGAGGTATGAGAGTTTGAAGCTAAGAAATGGTTGAGAAGGCAAAAAATTTTTCGCAATTCTGCTGCTCCAAACGCTTAACCAGAATGCCCTAGGGAAAAAATACACATACCGTTGTAATCGGGCGAGTTTCTACTTTCAGACGCAACAGGAATTTTTGGGTTAGGTCAATCCGTTCGCGAGATATGGGAGTTTGAATCCAAGAAATGGTTGACAAGACAACAAATTTTTCGCACTTCTGCTGCTCCAATCGCTTAACCAGAATGGCCTAGTGAAAAAATACACATACCTTTGTAATCGGGCGAGTTTCTACTTTCAGACGCAACAGGAATTTTTGGGTTAGGTCAATCCGTTCGCGAGATATGGGAGTTTGAAGCCAAGAAATGGTTGACAAGACAACAAATTTTTCGCACTTCTGCTGCTCCAATCGCTTAACCAGAATGGCCTAGGGAAAAAATACACATACCTTTGTAATCGGGCGAGTTTCTACTTTCAAATGCAATAGGAATTTTTGGGTTAGGTCCATCCGTTCGCGAGGTATGAGAGTTTGAAGCTAAGAAATGGTTGAGAAGGCAAAAAATTTTTCGCAATTCTGCTGCTCCAAACGCTTAACCAGAATGCCCTAGGGAAAAAATACACATACCGTTGTAATCGGGCGAGTTTCTACTTTCAGACGCAACAGGAATTTTTGGGTTAGGTCAATCCGTTCGCGAGATATGGGAGTTTGAATCCAAGAAATGGTTGAGAAGGCAAAAAATTTTTGGCAATTCTGCTGCTCCAAACGCTTAACCAGAATGCCCTAGGGAAAAAATACACATACCGTTGTAATCGGGCGAGTTTCTACTTTCAGACGCAACAGGAATTTTTGGGTTAGGTCAATCCGTTCGCGAGATATGGGAGTTTGAAGCCAAGAAATGGTTGACAAGACAACAAATTTTTCGCACTTCTGCTGCTCCAATCGCTTAACCAGAATGGCCTAGGGAAAAAATACACATACCTTTGTAATCGGGCGAGTTTCTACTTTCAAATGCAATAGGAATTTTTGGGTTAGGTCCATCCGTTCGCGAGGTATGAGAGTTTGAAGCTAAGAAATGGTTGAGAAGGCAAAAAATTTTTCGCAATTCTGCTGCTCCAAACGCTTAACCAGAATGCCCTAGGGAAAAAATACACATACCGTTGTAATCGGGCGAGTTTCTACTTTCAGACGCAACAGGAATTTTTGGGTTAGGTCAATCCGTTCGCGAGATATGGGAGTTTGAATCCAAGAAATGGTTGAGAAGGCAAAAAATTTTTCGCAATTCTGCTGCTCCAAACTCTTAACCAGAAAGGCCAAGGAAAAAAATACACATACCGTTGTAATCGGGCGAGTTTCTACTTTCAAATGCAATAGGAATTTTTGGGTTAGGTCCATCCGTTCGCGAGGTATGAGAGTTTGAAGCTAAGAAATGGTTGAGAAGGCAAAAAATTTTTCGCAATTCTGCTGCTCCAAACGCTTAACCAGAATGCCCTAGGGAAAAAATACACATACCGTTGTAATCGGGCGAGTTTCTACTTTCAGACGCAACAGGAATTTTTGGGTTAGGTCAATCCGTTCGCGAGATATGGGAGTTTGAATCCAAGAAATGGTTGAGAAGGCAAGAAATTTTTCGCAATTCTGCTGCTACAAATGCTTAACCAGAATGGCCTAGGGAAAAAATACACATACCTTTGTAATCGGGCGAGTTTCTACTTTCAAATGCAATAGGAATTTTTGGGTTAGGTCCATCCGTTCGCGAGGTATGAGAGTTTGAAGCTAAGAAATGGTTGAGAAGGCAAAAAATTTTTCGCAATTCTGCTGCTCCAAACGCTTAACCAGAATGCCCAAGGAAAAAAATACACATACCCTTGTAATCGGGCGAGTTTCTACATTCAGTTACAATAGGAATTTTTGGGTTCGGACAATCCGTTCGCGAGATATGGGACTTTGAAGCTAAGAAATGGTTGACAAGACAAGAAATTTTTCGCAATTCTGCTGCTACAAATGCTTAACCAGAATGGCCTAGGGAAAAAATACACATACCTTTGTAATCGGGCGAGTTTCTACTTTCAAATGCAATAGGAATTTTTGGGTTAGGTCAATCCGTTCGCGAGATATGAGAGTTTGAAGCTAAGAAATGGTTGAGAAGACAACAAATTTTTCGCAAATCTGCTGCTCCAAACGCTTAACCAGAATGGCCTAGGGAAAAAATACGCATACCGTTGTAATCGGGCGAGTTTCTACTTTCAAATGCAATAGGAATTTTTGGGTTAGGTCCATCCGTTCGCGAGATATGGGAGTTTGAAGCCAAGAAATGGTTGACAAGACAACAAATTTTTCGCACTTCTGCTGCTCCAATCGCTTAACCAGAATGGCCTAGGGAAAAAATACACATACCTTTGTAATCGGGCGAGTTTCTACTTTCAAATGCAATAGGAATTTTTGGGTTAGGTCCATCCGTTCGCGAGGTATGAGAGTTTGAAGCTAAGAAATGGTTGAGAAGGCAAAAAATTTTTCGCAATTCTGCTGCTCCAAACGCTTAACCAGAATGCCCTAGGGAAAAAATACACATACCGTTGTAATCGGGCGAGTTTCTACTTTCAGACGCAACAGGAATTTTTGGGTTAGGTCAATCCGTTCGCGAGATATGGGAGTTTGAAGCCAAGAAATGGTTGACAAGACAACAAATTTTTCGCACTTCTGCTGCTCCAATCGCTTAACCAGAATGGCCTAGTGAAAAAATACACATACCTTTGTAATCGGGCGAGTTTCTACTTTCAGACGCAACAGGAATTTTTGGGTTAGGTCAATCCGTTCGCGAGATATGGGAGTTTGAAGCCAAGAAATGGTTGACAAGACAACAAATTTTTCGCACTTCTGCTGCTCCAATCGCTTAACCAGAATGGCCTAGGGAAAAAATACACATACCTTTGTAATCGGGCGAGTTTCTACTTTCAAATGCAATAGGAATTTTTGGGTTAGGTCCATCCGTTCGCGAGGTATGAGAGTTTGAAGCTAAGAAATGGTTGAGAAGGCAAAAAATTTTTCGCAATTCTGCTGCTCCAAACGCTTAACCAGAATGCCCTAGGGAAAAAATACACATACCGTTGTAATCGGGCGAGTTTCTACTTTCAGACGCAACAGGAATTTTTGGGTTAGGTCAATCCGTTCGCGAGATATGGGAGTTTGAATCCAAGAAATGGTTGAGAAGGCAAAAAATTTTTGGCAATTCTGCTGCTCCAAACGCTTAACCAGAATGCCCTAGGGAAAAAATACACATACCGTTGTAATCGGGCGAGTTTCTACTTTCAGACGCAACAGGAATTTTTGGGTTAGGTCAATCCGTTCGCGAGATATGGGAGTTTGAAGCCAAGAAATGGTTGACAAGACAACAAATTTTTCGCACTTCTGCTGCTCCAATCGCTTAACCAGAATGGCCTAGGGAAAAAATACACATACCTTTGTAATCGGGCGAGTTTCTACTTTCAAATGCAATAGGAATTTTTGGGTTAGGTCCATCCGTTCGCGAGGTATGAGAGTTTGAAGCTAAGAAATGGTTGAGAAGGCAAAAAATTTTTCGCAATTCTGCTGCTCCAAACGCTTAACCAGAATGCCCTAGGGAAAAAATACACATACCGTTGTAATCGGGCGAGTTTCTACTTTCAGACGCAACAGGAATTTTTGGGTTAGGTCAATCCGTTCGCGAGATATGGGAGTTTGAATCCAAGAAATGGTTGAGAAGGCAAAAAATTTTTCGCAATTCTGCTGCTCCAAACTCTTAACCAGAAAGGCCAAGGAAAAAATACACATACCTTTGTAATCGGGCGAGTTTCTACTTTCAGACGCAACAGGAATTTTTGGGTTAGGTCAATCCGTTCGCGAGATATGGGAGTTTGAAGCCAAGAAATGGTTGACAAGACAACAAATTTTTCGCACTTCTGCTGCTCCAATCGCTTAACCAGAATGGCCTAGGGAAAAAATACACATACCTTTGTAATCGGGCGAGTTTCTACTTTCAAATGCAATAGGAATTTTTGGGTTAGGTCAATCCGTTCGCGAGATATGAGAGTTTGAAGCTAAGAAATGGTTGAGAAGACAACAAATTTTTCGCAAATCTGCTGCTCCAAACGCTTAACCAGAATGGCCTAGGGAAAAAATACGCATACCGTTGTAATCGGGCGAGTTTCTACTTTCAAATGCAATAGGAATTTTTGGGTTAGGTCCATCCGTTCGCGAGATATGGGAGTTTGAAGCCAAGAAATGGTTGACAAGACAACAAATTTTTCGCACTTCTGCTGCTCCAATCGCTTAACCAGAATGGCCTAGGGAAAAAATACACATACCTTTGTAATCGGGCGAGTTTCTACTTTCAAATGCAATAGGAATTTTTGGGTTAGGTCCATCCGTTCGCGAGGTATGAGAGTTTGAAGCTAAGAAATGGTTGAGAAGGCAAAAAATTTTTCGCAATTCTGCTGCTCCAAACGCTTAACCAGAATGCCCTAGGGAAAAAATACACATACCGTTGTAATCGGGCGAGTTTCTACTTTCAGACGCAACAGGAATTTTTGGGTTAGGTCAATCCGTTCGCGAGATATGGGAGTTTGAATCCAAGAAATGGTTGACAAGACAACAAATTTTTCGCACTTCTGCTGCTCCAATCGCTTAACCAGAATGGCCTAGTGAAAAAATACACATACCTTTGTAATCGGGCGAGTTTCTACTTTCAGACGCAACAGGAATTTTTGGGTTAGGTCAATCCGTTCGCGAGATATGGGAGTTTGAAGCCAAGAAATGGTTGACAAGACAACAAATTTTTCGCACTTCTGCTGCTCCAATCGCTTAACCAGAATGGCCTAGGGAAAAAATACACATACCTTTGTAATCGGGCGAGTTTCTACTTTCAAATGCAATAGGAATTTTTGGGTTAGGTCCATCCGTTCGCGAGGTATGAGAGTTTGAAGCTAAGAAATGGTTGAGAAGGCAAAAAATTTTTCGCAATTCTGCTGCTCCAAACGCTTAACCAGAATGCCCTAGGGAAAAAATACACATACCGTTGTAATCGGGCGAGTTTCTACTTTCAGACGCAACAGGAATTTTTGGGTTAGGTCAATCCGTTCGCGAGATATGGGAGTTTGAATCCAAGAAATGGTTGAGAAGGCAAAAAATTTTTGGCAATTCTGCTGCTCCAAACGCTTAACCAGAATGCCCTAGGGAAAAAATACACATACCGTTGTAATCGGGCGAGTTTCTACTTTCAGACGCAACAGGAATTTTTGGGTTAGGTCAATCCGTTCGCGAGATATGGGAGTTTGAAGCCAAGAAATGGTTGACAAGACAACAAATTTTTCGCACTTCTGCTGCTCCAATCGCTTAACCAGAATGGCCTAGGGAAAAAATACACATACCTTTGTAATCGGGCGAGTTTCTACTTTCAAATGCAATAGGAATTTTTGGGTTAGGTCCATCCGTTCGCGAGGTATGAGAGTTTGAAGCTAAGAAATGGTTGAGAAGGCAAAAAATTTTTCGCAATTCTGCTGCTCCAAACGCTTAACCAGAATGCCCTAGGGAAAAAATACACATACCGTTGTAATCGGGCGAGTTTCTACTTTCAGACGCAACAGGAATTTTTGGGTTAGGTCAATCCGTTCGCGAGATATGGGAGTTTGAATCCAAGAAATGGTTGAGAAGGCAAAAAATTTTTCGCAATTCTGCTGCTCCAAACTCTTAACCAGAAAGGCCAAGGAAAAAAATACACATACCGTTGTAATCGGGCGAGTTTCTACTTTCAAATGCAATAGGAATTTTTGGGTTAGGTCCATCCGTTCGCGAGGTATGAGAGTTTGAAGCTAAGAAATGGTTGAGAAGGCAAAAAATTTTTCGCAATTCTGCTGCTCCAAACGCTTAACCAGAATGCCCTAGGGAAAAAATACACATACCGTTGTAATCGGGCGAGTTTCTACTTTCAGACGCAACAGGAATTTTTGGGTTAGGTCAATCCGTTCGCGAGATATGGGAGTTTGAAGCCAAGAAATGGTTGACAAGACAACAAATTTTTCGCACTTCTGCTGCTCCAATCGCTTAACCAGAATGGCCTAGTGAAAAAATACACATACCTTTGTAATCGGGCGAGTTTCTACTTTCAGACGCAACAGGAATTTTTGGGTTAGGTCAATCCGTTCGCGAGATATGGGAGTTTGAAGCCAAGAAATGGTTGACAAGACAACAAATTTTTCGCACTTCTGCTGCTCCAATCGCTTAACCAGAATGGCCTAGGGAAAAAATACACATACCTTTGTAATCGGGCGAGTTTCTACTTTCAAATGCAATAGGAATTTTTGGGTTAGGTCCATCCGTTCGCGAGGTATGAGAGTTTGAAGCTAAGAAATGGTTGAGAAGGCAAAAAATTTTTCGCAATTCTGCTGCTCCAAACGCTTAACCAGAATGCCCTAGGGAAAAAATACACATACCGTTGTAATCGGGCGAGTTTCTACTTTCAGACGCAACAGGAATTTTTGGGTTAGGTCAATCCGTTCGCGAGATATGGGAGTTTGAATCCAAGAAATGGTTGAGAAGGCAAAAAATTTTTGGCAATTCTGCTGCTCCAAACGCTTAACCAGAATGCCCTAGGGAAAAAATACACATACCGTTGTAATCGGGCGAGTTTCTACTTTCAGACGCAACAGGAATTTTTGGGTTAGGTCAATCCGTTCGCGAGATATGGGAGCTTGAAGCCAAGAAATGGTTGACAAGACAACAAATTTTTCGCACTTCTGCTGCTCCAATCGCTTAACCAGAATGGCCTAGGGAAAAAATACACATACCTTTGTAATCGGGCGAGTTTCTACTTTCAAATGCAATAGGAATTTTTGGGTTAGGTCCATCCGTTCGCGAGGTATGAGAGTTTGAAGCTAAGAAATGGTTGAGAAGGCAAAAAATTTTTCGCAATTCTGCTGCTCCAAACGCTTAACCAGAATGCCCTAGGGAAAAAATACACATACCGTTGTAATCGGGCGAGTTTCTACTTTCAGACGCAACAGGAATTTTTGGGTTAGGTCAATCCGTTTGCGAGATATGGGAGTTTGAATCCAAGAAATGGTTGAGAAGGCAAAAAATTTTTCGCAATTCTGCTGCTCCAAACTCTTAACCAGAATGGCCAAGGAAAAAAATACACATACCGTTGTAATCGGGCGAGTTTCTACATTCAGTTACAATAGGAATTTTTGGGATCGGTCAATCCGTTCGCGAGATATGGGACTTTGAAGCTAAGAAATGGTTGACAAGACAACAAATTTTTCGCACTTCTGCTGCTCCAATCGCTTAACCAGAATGGCCTAGGGGAAAAATACACGTGCCGTTGTAATCGGGCGAGTTTCTACTTTCAAATGCAATAGGAATTTTTGGGTTAGGTCCATCCGTTCGCGAGATATGAGAGTTTGAATCTAAGAAATGGTTGAGAAGGCAAAAAATTTTTCGCAATTCTGCTGCTCCAAACGCTTAACCAGAATGCCCTAGGGAAAAAATACACATACCCTTGTAATCGGGCGAGTTTTTACATTCAGTTACAATAGGAATTTTTGGGTTCGGTCAATCCGTTCGCGAGATATGGGACTTTGAAGCTAAGAAATGGTTGACAAGACAACAAATTTTTCGCAATTCTGCTGCTACAAATGCTTAACCAGAATGGCCTAGGGAAAAAATACACATAACCTTGTAATCGGGCGAGTTTCTACATTCAGTTACAATAGGAATTTTTGGGTTCGGTCAATCCGTTCGCGAGATATGGGACTTTGAAGCTAAGAAATGGTTGACAAGACAACAAATTTTTCGCAATTCTGCTGCTACAAATGCTTAACCAGAATGGCCTAGGGAAAAAATACACATACCTTTGTAATCGGGCGAGTTTCTACTTTCAAATGCAATAGGAATTTTTGGGTTAGGTCAATCCGTTCGCGAGATATGAGAGTTTGAAGCTAAGAAATGGTTGACAAGACAACAAATTTTTCGCACTTCTGCTGCTCCAATCGCTTAACCAGAATGGCCTAGGGGAAAAATACACGTGCCGTTGTAATCGGGCGAGTTTCTACTTTCAAATGCAATAGGAATTTTTGGGTTAGGTCCATCCGTTCGCGAGATATGAGAGTTTGAATCTAAGAAATGGTTGAGAAGGCAAAAAATTTTTCGCAATTCTGCTGCTCCAAACGCTTAACCAGAATGCCCTAGGGAAAAAATACACATATCGTTGTAATCGGGCGAGTTTCTACTTTCAGACGCAACAGGAATTTTTGGGTTAGGTCAATCCGTTCGCGAGATATGGGAGTTTGAAGCCAAGAAATGGTTGACAAGACAACAAATTTTTCGCACTTCTGCTGCTCCAATCGCTTAACCAGAATGGCCTAGGGAAAAAATACGCATACCGTTGTAATCGGGCGAGTTTCTACTTTCAAATGCAGTAGGAATTTTTGGGTTAGGTCCATCCGTTCGCGAGATATGAGAGTTTGAATCTAAGAAATGGTTGAGAAGGCAAAAAATTTTTCGCAATTCTGCTGCTCCAAACGCTTAACCAGAATGCCCTAGGGAAAAAATGCACATACCGTTGTAATCGGGCGAGTTTCTACTTTCAGACGCAAGTGGAATTTTTGGGTTAGGTCAATCCTTTCGCGAGATATGGGAGTTTGAATCCAAGAAATGGTTGAGAAGGCAAAAAATTTTTCGCAATTCTGCTGCTCCAAACTCTTAACCAGAATGGCCAAGGAAAAAAATACACATACCCTTGTAATCGGGCGAGTTTCTACATTCAGTTACAATAGGAATTTTTGGGTTCGGTCAATCCGTTCGCGAGATATGGGACTTTGAAGCTAAGAAATGGTTGACAAGACAACAAATTTTTCGCACTTCTGCTGCTCCAATCGCTTAACCAGATTGGCCTAGGGAAAAAATACGCATACCGTTGTAATCGGGCGAGTTTCTACTTTCAAATGCAATAGGAATTTTTGGGTTAGGTCCATCCGTTCGCGAGATATGAGAGTTTGAAGCTAAGAAATGGTTCAGAAGGCAAGAAATTTTTCGCAATTCTGCTGCTCCAAACGCTTAACCAGAATGCCCTAGGGAAAAAATACACATACCGTTGTAATCGGGCGAGTTTCTACTTTCAGATGCAATAGGAATTTTTGGGTTAGGTCCATCCGTTCGCGAGATATGGGAGTTTGAAGCCAAGAAATGGTTGACAAGACAACAAATTTTTCGCACTTCTGCTGCTCCAATCGCTTAACCAGAATGGCCTAGGGAAAAAATACGCATACCGTTGTAATCGGGCGAGTTTCTACTTTCAAATGCAATAGGAATTTTTGGGTTAGGTCCATCCGTTCGCGAGATATGAGAGTTTGAAGCTAAGAAATGGTTGAGAAGGCAAAAAATTTTTCGCAATTCTGCTGCTCCAAACGCATAACCAGAATGCCCTAGGGAAAAAATACACATACCGTTGTAATCGGGCGAGTTTCTAATTTCAGACGCAACAGGAATTTTTGGGTTAGGTCAATCCGTTCGCGAGATATGGGAGTTTGAATCCAAGAAATGGTTGAGAAGGCAAAAAATTTTTCGCAATTCTGCTGCTCCAAACTCTTAACCAGAATGGCCAAGGAAAAAAATACACATACCCTTGTAATCGGGCGAGTTTCTACTTTCAGTTACAATAGGAATTTTTGGGTTCGGTCAATCCGTTCGCGAGATATGGGACTTTGAAGCTAAGAAATGGTTGACAAGACAACAAATTTTTCGCACTTCTGCTGCTCCAATCGCTTAACCAGAATGCCCTAGGGGAAAAATACACGTACCGTTGTAATCGGGCGAGTTTCTACTTTCAGACGCAATAGGAATTTTTCGGTTAGGTCAATCCGTTCGCGAGATATGGGAGTTTGAATCCAAGAAATGGTTGAGAAGGCAACAAATTTTTCGCACTTCTGCTGCTCCAATCGCTTAACCAGAATGGCCTAGGGAAAAAATACACATACCGTTGTAATCGGGCGAGTTTCTACTTTCAGACGCTACAGGAATTTTTGGGTTAGGTCAATCCGTTCGCGAGATATGGGAGTTTGAATCCAAGAAATGGTTGAGAAGGCAAAAAATTTTTCGCAATTCTGCTGCTCCAAACTCTTAACCAGAATGGCCAAGGAAAAAAATACACATACCCTTGTAATCGGGCGAGTTTCTACATTCAGTTACAATAGGAATTTTTGGGTTCGGTCAATCCGTTCGCGAGATATGGGACTTTGAAGCTAAGAAATGGTTGACAAGACAACAAATTTTTCGCACTTCTGCTGCTCCAATCGCTTAACCAGAATGGCCTAGGGGAAAAATACACGTACCGTTGTAATCGGGCGAGTTTCTACTTTCAGACGCAATAGGAATTTTTCGGTTAGGTCAATCCGTTCGCGAGATATGGGAGTTTGAAGCCAAGAAATGGTTGAGAAGGCAAAAAATTTTTCGCAATTCTGCTGCTCCAAACTCTTAACCAGAATGGCCAAGGAAAAAAATACACATACCGTTGTAATCGGGCGAGTTTCTACTTTCAGATGCAATAGGAATTTTTGGGTTAGGTCCATCCGTTCGCGAGATATGGGAGTTTGAAGCCAAGAAATGGTTGACAAGACAACAAATTTTTCGCACTTCTGCTGCTCCAATCGCTTAACCAGAATGGCCTAGGGAAAAAATACGCACACCGTTGTAATCGGGCGAGTTTCTACTTTCAAATGCAATAGGAATTTTTGGGTTAGGTCCATCCGTTCGCGAGATATGAGAGTTTGAAGCTAAGAAATGGTTGAGAAGGCAAAAAATTTTTCGCAATTCTGCTGCTCCAAACGCTTAATCAGAATGCTCTAGGGAAAAAATACACATACCGTTGTAATCGGGCGAGTTTCTAATTTCAGACGCAACAGGAATTTTTGGGTTAGGTCAATCCGTTCGCGAGATATGGGAGTTTGAATCCAAGAAATGCTTGAGAAGGCAAAAAATTTTTCGCAATTCTGCTGTTCCAAACTCTTAACCAGAATGGCCAAGGAAAAAAATACACATACCCTTGTAATCGGGCGAGTTTCTACATTCAGTTACAATAGGAATTTTTGGGTTCGGTCAATCCGTTCGCGAGATATGGGACTTTGAAGCTAAGAAATGGTTGACAAGACAACAAATTTTTCGCACTTCTGCTGCTCCAATCGCTTAACCAGAATGGCCAAGGAAAAAAATACACATACCTTTGTAATCGGGGGAGTTTCTACTTTCAAATGCAATAGGAATTTTTGGGTTAGGTCAATCCGTTCGCGAGATATGGGACTTTGAAGCTAAGAAATGGTTGACAAGACAACAAATTTTTCGCAATTCTGCTGCTACAAATGCTTAACCAGAATGGCCTAGGGAAAAAATACACATACCTTTGTAATCGGTCGAGTTTCTACTTTCAAATGCAATAGGAATTTTTGGGTTAGGTCAATCCGTTCGCGAGATACGAGAGTTTGAACTAAGAAATGGTTGAGAACACAACAAATTTTTCGCAAATCTGCTGCTCCAAACGCTTAACCAGAATGGCCTAGGGAAAAAATACGCATACCGTTGTAATCGGGCGAGTTTCTACTTTCAAATGCAATAGGAATTTTTGGTTTAGGTCCATCCGTTCGCGAGATATGAGAGTTTGAAGCTAAGAAATGGTTGAGAATCCAAAAAATTTTTCGCAATTCTGCTGCTCCAAACGCTTAACCAGAATGCCCTAGGGAAAAAATACACATACCGTTGTAATCGGGCGAGTTTCTACTTTCAGACGCAACAGGAATTTTTGGGTTAGGTCAATCCGTTCGCGAGATATGGGAGTTTGAAGCCAAGAAATGGTTGACAAGACAACAAATTTTTCGCACTTCTGCTGCTCCAATCGCTTAACCAGAATGGCCTAGGGAAAAAATACGCATACCGTTGTAATCGGGCGAGTTTCTACTTTCAAATGCAATAGGAATTTTTGGGTTAGGTCCATCCGTTCGCGAGATATGAGAGTTTGAATCTAAGAAATGGTTGAGAAGGCAAAAAATTTTTCGCAATTCTGCTGCTCCAAACGCTTAACCAGAATGCCCTAGGGAAAAAATACACATACCGTTGTAATCGGGCGAGTTTCTACTTTCAGACGCAACAGGAATTTTTGGGTTAGGTCAATCCGTTCGCGAGATATGGGAGTTTGAATCCAAGAAATGGTTGAGAAGGCAAAAAATTTTTCGCAATTCCGCTGCTCCAAACTCTTAACCAGAATGGCCAAGGAAAAAAATACACATACCCTTGTAATCGGGCGAGTTTCTACATTCAGTTACAATAGGAATTTTTGGGTTCGGTCAATCCGTTCGCGAGATATGGGACTTTGAAGCTAAGAAATGGTTGACAAGACAACAAATTTTTCGCACTTCTGCTGCTCCAATCGCTTAACCAGATTGGCCTAGGGAAAAAATACGCATACCGTTGTAATCGGGCGAGTTTCTACTTTCAAATGCAATAGGAATTTTTGGGTTAGGTCCATCCGTTCGCGAGATATGAGAGTTTCAAGCTAAGAAATGGTTCAGACGGCAAGAAATTTTTCGCAATTCTGCTGCTCCAAACGCTTAACCAGAATGCCCTAGGGAAAAAATACACATACCGTTGTAATCGGGCGAGTTTCTACTTTCAGATGCAATAGGAATTTTTGGGTTAGGTCCATCCGTTCGCGAGATATGGGAGTTTGAAGCCAAGAAATGGTTGACAAGACAACAAATTTTTCGCACTTCTGCTGCTCCAATCGCTTAACCAGAATGGCCTAGGGAAAAAATACGCATACCGTTGTAATCGGGCGAGTTTCTACTTTCAAATGCAATAGGAATTTTTGGGTTAGGTCCATCCGTTCGCGAGATATGAGAGTTTGAAGCTATGAAATGGTTGAGAAGGCAAAAAATTTTTCGCAATTCTGCTGCTCCAAACGCATAACCAGAATGCCCTAGGGAAAAAATACACATACCGTTGTAATCGGGCGAGTTTCTAATTTCAGACGCAACAGGAATTTTTGGGTTAGGTCAATCCGTTCGCGAGATATGGGAGTTTGAATCCAAGAAATGGTTGAGAAGGCAAAAAATTTTTCGCAATTCTGCTGCTCCAAACTCTTAACCAGAATGGCCAAGGAAAAAAATACACATACCCTTGTAATCGGGCGAGTTTCTACATTCAGTTACAATAGGAATTTTTGGGTTCGGTCAATCCGTTCGCGAGATATGGGACTTTGAAGCTAAGAAATGGTTGACAAGACAACAAATTTTTCGCACTTCTGCTGCTCCAATCGCTTAACCAGAATGCCCTAGGGGAAAAATACACGTACCGTTGTAATCGGGCGAGTTTCTACTTTCAGACGCAATAGGAATTTTTCGGTTAGGTCAATCCGTTCGCGAGATATGGGAGTTTGAAGCTAAGAAATGGTTGAGAAGACAACAAATTTTTCGCAAATCTGCTGCTCCAAACGCTTAACCAGAATGGCCTAGGGAAAAAATAGGCATACCGTTGTAATCGGGCGAGTTTCTACTTTCAAATGCAATAGGAATTTTTGGGTTAGGTCAATCCGTTCGCGAGATATGGGAGTTTGAAGCCAAGAAATGGTTGACAAGACAACAAATTTTTCGCACTTCTGCTGCTCCAATCGCTTAACCAGAATGGCCTAGGGAAAAAATACACATACCGTTGTAATCGGGCGAGTTTCTACTTTCAGACGCTACAGGAATTTTTGGGTTAGGTCAATCCGTTCGCGAGATATGGGAGTTTGAATCCAAGAAATGGTTGAGAAGGCAAAAAATTTTTCGCAATTCTGCTGCTCCAAACTCTTAACCAGAATGGCCAAGGAAAAAAATACACATACCCTTGTAATCGGGCGAGTTTCTACATTCAGTTACAATAGGAATTTTTGGGTTCGGTCAATCCGTTCGCGAGATATGGGACTTTGAAGCTAAGAAATGGTTGACAAGACAACAAATTTTTCGCACTTCTGCTGCTCCAATCGCTTAACCAGAATGGCCTAGGGGAAAAATACACGTACCGTTGTAATCGGGCGAGTTTCTACTTTCAGACGCAATAGGAATTTTTCGGTTAGGTCAATCCGTTCGCGAGATATGGGAGTTTGAAGCCAAGAAATGGTTGAGAAGGCAAAAAATTTTTCGCAATTCTGCTGCTCCAAACTCTTAACCAGAATGGCCAAGGAAAAAAATACACATACCGTTGTAATCGGGCGAGTTTCTACTTTCAGATGCAATAGGAATTTTTGGGTTAGGTCCATCCGTTCGCGAGATATGGGAGTTTGAAGCCAAGAAATGGTTGACAAGACAACAAATTTTTCGCACTTCTGCTGCTCCAATCGCTTAACCAGAATGGCCTAGGGAAAAAATACGCACACCGTTGTAATCGGGCGAGTTTCTACTTTCAAATGCAATAGGAATTTTTGGGTTAGGTCCATCCGTTCGCGAGATATGAGAGTTTGAAGCTAAGAAATGGTTGAGAAGGCAAAAAATTTTTCGCAATTCTGCTGCTCCAAACGCTTAACCAGAATGCTCTAGGGAAAAAATACACATACCGTTGTAATCGGGCGAGTTTCTAATTTCAGACGCAACAGGAATTTTTGGGTTAGGTCAATCCGTTCGCGAGATATGGGAGTTTGAATCCAAGAAATGCTTGAGAAGGCAAAAAATTTTTCGCAATTCTGCTGTTCCAAACTCTTAACCAGAATGGCCAAGGAAAAAAATACACATACCCTTGTAATCGGGCGAGTTTCTACATTCAGTTACAATAGGAATTTTTGGGTTCGGTCAATCCGTTCGCGAGATATGGGACTTTGAAGCTAAGAAATGGTTGACAAGACAACAAATTTTTCGCACTTCTGCTGCTCCAATCGCTTAACCAGAATGCCCTAGGGGAAAAATACACGTACCGTTGTAATCGGGCGAGTTTCTACTTTCAGACGCAATAGGAATTTTTCGGTTAGGTCAATCCGTTCGCGAGATATGGGAGTTTGAAGCCAAGAAATGGTTGAGAAGGCAAAAAATTTTTCGCATTTCTGCTGCTCCAAACTCATAACCAGAATGGCCAAGGAAAAAAATACACATACCTTTGTAATCGGGGGAGTTTCTACTTTCAAATGCAATAGGAATTTTTGGGTTAGGTCAATCCGTTCGCGAGATATGAGAGTTTGAAGCTAAGAAATGGTTGAGAAGACAACAAATTTTTCGCAAATCTGCTGCTCCAAACGCTTAACCAGAATGGCCTAGGGAAAAAATACGCATACCGTTGTAATCGGGCGAGTTTCTACTTTCAAATGCAATAGGAATTTTTGGGTTAGGTCCATCCGTTCGCGAGATATGAGAGTTTGAAGCTAAGAAATGGTTGAGAAGGCAAAATATTTTTCGCAATTCTGCTGCTCCAAACTCATAACCAGATTGGCCAAGGAAAAAAATACACATACCCTTGTAATCGGGCGAGTTTCTACATTCAGTTACAATAGGAATTTTTGGGTTCGGTCAATCCGTTCGCGAGATATGGGACTTTGAAGCTAAGAAATGGTTGACAAGACAACAAATTTTTCGCAATTCTGCTGCTACAAATGCTTAACCAGAATGGCCTAGGGAAAAAATACACATACCTTTGTAATCGGTCGAGTTTCTACTTTCAAATGCAATAGGAATTTTTGGGTTAGGTCAATCCGTTCGCGAGATACGAGAGTTTGAACTAAGAAATGGTTGAGAACACAACAAATTTTTCGCAAATCTGCTGCTCCAAACGCTTAACCAGAATGGCCTAGGGAAAAAATACGCATACCGTTGTAATCGGGCGAGTTTCTACTTTCAAATGCAATAGGAATTTTTGGTTTAGGTCCATCCGTTCGCGAGATATGAGAGTTTGAAGCTAAGAAATGGTTGAGAATCCAAAAAATTTTTCGCAATTCTGCTGCTCCAAACGCTTAACCAGAATGCCCTAGGGAAAAAATACACATACCGTTGTAATCGGGCGAGTTTCTACTTTCAGACGCAACAGGAATTTTTGGGTTAGGTCAATCCGTTCGCGAGATATGGGAGTTTGAAGCCAAGAAATGGTTGACAAGACAACAAATTTTTCGCACTTCTGCTGCTCCAATCGCTTAACCAGAATGGCCTAGGGAAAAAATACGCATACCGTTGTAATCGGGCGAGTTTCTACTTTCAAATGCAATAGGAATTTTTGGGTTAGGTCCATCCGTTCGCGAGATATGAGAGTTTGAATCTAAGAAATGGTTGAGAAGGCAAAAAATTTTTCGCAATTCTGCTGCTCCAAACGCTTAACCAGAATGCCCTAGGGAAAAAATACACATACCGTTGTAATCGGGCGAGTTTCTACTTTCAGACGCAACAGGAATTTTTGGGTTAGGTCAATCCGTTCGCGAGATATGGGAGTTTGAATCCAAGAAATGGTTGAGAAGGCAAAAAATTTTTCGCAATTCCGCTGCTCCAAACTCTTAACCAGAATGGCCAAGGAAAAAAATACACATACCGTTGTAATCGGGCGAGTTTCTACTTTCAGATGCAATAGGAATTTTTGGGTTAGGTCCATCCGTTCGCGAGATATGGGAGTTTGAAGCCAAGAAATGGTTGACAAGACAACAAATTTTTCGCACTTCTGCTGCTCCGATCGCTTAACCAGAATGGCCTAGGGAAAAAATACGCATACCGTTGTAATCGGGCGAGCTTCTACTTTCAAATGCAATAGGAATTTTTGGGTTAGGTCCATCCGTTCGCGAGATATGAGAGTTTGAAGCTAAGAAATGGTTGAGGAGGCAAAAAATTTTTCGCAATTCTGCTGCTCCAAACGCTTAACCAGAATGCCCTAGGGAAAAATTCACATACCGTTGTAATCGGGCGAGTTTCTAATTTCAGACGCAACAGGAATTTTTGGGTTAGGTCAATCCGTTCGCGAGATATGGGAGTTTGAATCCAAGAAATGGTTGAGAAGGCAAAAAATTTTTCGCAATTCTGCTGCTACAAATGCTTAACCAGAATGGCCTAGGGAAAAAATACACATACCGTTGTAATCGGGCGAGTTTCTACTTTCAAATGCAATAGGAATTTTTGGGTTAGGTCAATCCGTTCGCAAGATATGGGAGTTTGAAGCCAAGAAATGGTTGAGAAGGCAAAAAATTTTTCGCAATTCTGCTGCTACAAATGCTTAACCAGAATGGCCTAGGGAAAAAATACACATACCGTTGTAATCGGGCGAGTTTCTACATTCAGTTACAACAGGAATTTTTGGGTTCGGTCAATCCGTTCGCGAGATATGGGACTTTGAAGCTAAGAAATGGTTGACAAGACAACAAATTTTTCGCACTTCTGCTGCTCCAATCGCTTAACCAGAATGCCCTAGGGGGAAAATACACGTACCGTTGTAATCGGGCGAGTTTCTACTTTCAGACGCAATAGGAATTTTTCGGTTAGGTCAATCCGTTCGCGAGATATGGGAGTTTGAAGCCAAGAAATGGTTGACAAGACAACAAATTTTTCGCACTTCTGCTGCTCCGATCGCTTAACCAGAATGGCCTAGGGAAAAAATACGCATACCGTTGTAATCGGGCGAGCTTCTACTTTCAAATGCAATAGGAATTTTTGGGTTAGGTCCATCCGTTCGCGAGATATGAGAGTTTGAAGCTAAGAAATGGTTGAGGAGGCAAAAAATTTTTCGCAATTCTGCTGCTCCAAACGCTTAACCAGAATGCCCTAGGGAAAAATTCACATACCGTTGTAATCGGGCGAGTTTCTAATTTCAGACGCAACAGGAATTTTTGGGTTAGGTCAATCCGTTCGCGAGATATGGGAGTTTGAATCCAAGAAATGGTTGAGAAGGCAAAAAATTTTTCGCAATTCTGCTGCTACAAATGCTTAACCAGAATGGCCTAGGGAAAAAATACACATACCGTTGTAATCGGGCGAGTTTCTACTTTCAAATGCAATAGGAATTTTTGGGTTAGGTCAATCCGTTCGCAAGATATGGGAGTTTGAAGCCAAGAAATGGTTGAGAAGGCAAAAAATTTTTCGCAATTCTGCTGCTACAAATGCTTAACCAGAATGGCCTAGGGAAAAAATACACATACCGTTGTAATCGGGCGAGTTTCTACATTCAGTTACAACAGGAATTTTTGGGTTCGGTCAATCCGTTCGCGAGATATGGGACTTTGAAGCTAAGAAATGGTTGACAAGACAACAAATTTTTCGCACTTCTGCTGCTCCAATCGCTTAACCAGAATGCCCTAGGGGGAAAATACACGTACCGTTGTAATCGGGCGAGTTTCTACTTTCAGACGCAATAGGAATTTTTCGGTTAGGTCAATCCGTTCGCGAGATATGGGAGTTTGAAGCCAAGAAATGGTTGAGAAGGCAAAAAATTTTTCGCAATTCTGCTGCTCCAAACTCATAACCAGAATGGCCAAGGAAAAAAATACACATACCCTTGTAATCGGGCGAGTTTCTACATTCAGTTACAATAGGAATTTTTGGGTTCGGTCAATCCGTTCGCGAGATATGGGACTTTGAAGCTAAGAAATGGTTGACAAGACAACAAATTTTTCGCAATTCTGCTGCTCCAATCGCTTAACCAGAATGGCCTAGGGGAAAAATACACGTACCGTTGTAATCGGGCGAGTTTCTACTTTCAGACGCAATAGGAATTTTTGGGTTAGGTCAATCCGTTCGCAAGGTATGGGAGTTTGAAGCCAAGAAATGGTTGAGAAGGCAAAAAATTTTTCGCAATTCTGCTGCTCCAAACGCTTAACCAGAATGCCCTAGGGAAAAAATACACATACCGTTGTAATCGGGCGAGTTTCTAATTTCAGACGCAACAGGAATTTTTGGGTTAGGTCAATCCGTTCGCGAGATATGGGAGTTTGAATCCAAGAAATGGTTGAGAAGGCAAAAAATTTTTCGCAATTCTGCTGCTCCAAACTCTTAACCAGAATGGCCAAGGAAAAAAATACACATACCCTTGTAATCGGGCGAGTTTCTACATTCAGTTACAATAGGAATTTTTGGGTTCGGTCAATCCGTTCGCGGGATATGGGACTTTGAAGCTAAGAAATGGTTGACAAGACAACAAATTTTTCGCACTTCTGCTGCTCCAATCGCTTAACCAGAATGGCCTAGGGGAAAAATACACGTACCGTTGTAATCGGGCGAGTTTCTACTTTCAGACGCAATAGGAATTTTTCGGTTAGGTTAATCCTTTCGCGACATATGGGAGTTTGAAGCCAAGAAATGGTTGAGAAGGCAAAAAATTTTTCGCAATTCTGCTGCTCCAAACTCTTAACCAGAATGGCCAAGGAAAAAAATACACATACCGTTGTAATCGGGCGAGTTTCTACTTTCAGATGCAATAGGAATTTTTGGGTTAGGTCCATCCGTTCGCGAGATATGGGAGTTTGAAGCCAAGAAATGGTTGACAAGACAACAAATTTTTCGCACGTCTGCTGCTACAATCGCTTAACCAGAATGGCCTAGGGAAAAAATACGCATACCGTTGTAATCGGGCGAGTTTCTACTTTCAAATGCAATAGGAATTTTTGGGTTAGGTCCATCCGTTCGCGAGATATGAGAGTTTGAAGCTAAGAAATGGTTGAGAAGGCAAAAAATTTTTCGCAATTCTGCTGCTCCAAACGCTTAACCAGAATGCCCTAGGGAAAAAATACACATACCGTTGTAATCGGGCGAGTTTCTAATTTCAGACGCAACAGGAATTTTTGGGTTAGGTCAATCCGTTCGCGAGATATGGGAGTTTGAATCCAAGAAATGGTTGAGAAGGCAAAAAATTTTTCGCAATTCTGCTGCTCCAAACTCTTAACCAGAATGGCCAAGGAAAAAAATACACATAACCTTGTAATCGGGCGAGTTTCTACATTCAGTTGCAATAGGAATTTTTGGGTTCGGTCAATCCGTTCGCGAGATATGGGACTTTGAAGCTAAGAAATGGTTGACAAGACAACAAATTTTTCGCACTTCTGCTGCAATCGCTTAACCAGAATGGGCTAGGGAAAAATACACATACCGTTGTAATCCGGCGAGTTTCTACATTCAGTTAAAATAGGAATTTTTGTGTTCAGTCAATCCGTTCGCGACATATAGGACTTTGAAGCTAAGAAATGGTTGACAAGACAACAAATTTTTCGCAATTCTGCTGCTACAAATGCTTAACCAGAATGGCCTAGGGAAAAAATACACATACCGTTGTAATCGGGCGAGTTTCTACTTTCAAATGCAATAGGAATTTTTGGGTTAGGTCAATCCGTTCGCGAGATATGGGAGTTTGAAGCCAAGAAATGGTTGAGAAGGCAAAAAATTTTTCGCAATTCTGCTGCTTCAAATGCTTAACCAGAATTGCCTAGGGAAAAAATACACATACCTTTGTAATCGGGCGAGTTTCTACTTTCAAATGCAATAGGAATTTTTGGGTTAGGTCAATCCGTTCGCGAGATATGAGAGTTTGAATCTAAGAAATGGTTGAGAAGACAACAAATTTTTCGCAAATCTGCTGCTCCAAACGCTTAACCAGAATGGCCTAGGGAAAAAATACGCATACCGTTGTAATCGGGCGAGTTTCTACTTTCAAATGCAATAGGAATTTTTGGGTTAGGTCCATCCGTTCGCGAGATATGAGAGTTTGAAGCTAAGAAATGGTTGAGAAGGCAAAAAATTTTTCGCAATTCTGCTGCTCCAAACGCTTAACCAGAATGCCCTAGGGAAAAAATACACATACCGTTGTAATCGGGCGAGTTTCTACTTTCAGATGCAATAGGAATTTTTGGGTTAGGACAATCCGTTCGCGAGATATGGGAGATTGAAGCCAAGAAATGGTTGACAAGACAACAAATTTGTCGCACTTCTGCTGCTCCAATCGCTTAAACAGAATGGCCTAGGGAAAAAATACGCATACCGTTGTAATCGGGCGAGTTTCTACTTTCAGACGCAACAGGAATTTTTGGGTTAGGTCAATCCGTTCGCGAGATATGGGAGTTTGAATCCAAGAAATGGTTGAGAAGGCAAAAAATTTTTCGCAATTCTGCTGCTCCAAACCCTTAACCAGAATGGCCAAGGAAAAAAATACACCTACCCTTGTAATCGGGCGAGTTTCTACATTCAGTTACAATAGGAATTTTTGGGTTCGGTCAATCCGTTCGCGAGATATGGGACTTTCAAGCTAAGAAATGGTTGACAAGACAACAAATTTTTCGCACTTCTGCTGCTCCAATCGCTTAACCAGAATGGACTAGGGGAAAAATACACGTACCGTTGTAATCGGGCGAGTTTCTACTTTCAGACGCAATAGGAATTTTTCGGTTAGGTCAATCCGTTCGCGAGATATGGGAGTTTGAAGCCAAGAAATGGTTGAGAAGGCAAAAAATTTTTCGCAATTCTGCTGCTCCAAACTCTTAACCAGAATGGCCAAGGAAAAAAATACACATACCCTTGTAATCGGGCGAGTTTCTACATTCAGTTACAATAGGAATTTTTGGGTTCGGTCAATCCGTTCGCGAGATATGGGACTTTGAAGCTAAGAAATGGTTGACAAGACAACAAATTTTTCGCAATTCTGCTGCTACAAATGCTTAACCAGAATGGCCTAGGGAAAAAATACACATACCTTTGTAATCGGGCGAGTTTCTACTTTCAAATGCAATAGGAATTTTTGGGTTAGGTCAATCCGTTCGCGAGATATGAGAGTTTGAAGCTAAGAAATGGTTGAGAAGACAACAAATTTTTCGCAAATCTGCTGCTCCAAACGCTTAACCAGAATGGCCTAGAAAAAAAATACGCATACCGTTGTAATCGGGCGAGTTTCTACTTTCAAATGCAATAGGAATTTTTGGGTTAGGTCCATCCGTTCGCGAGATATGAGAGTTTGAAGCTAAGAAATGGTTGAGAAGGCAAAATATTTTTCGCAATTCTGCTGCTCCAAACTCATAACCAGAATGGTCAAGGAAAAAAATACACATACCCTTGTAATCGGGCGAGTTTCTACATTCAGTTACAATAGGAATTTTTGGGTTCGGTCAATCCGTTCGCGAAATATGGGACTTTGAAGCTAAGAAATGGTTGACAAGACAACAAATTTTTCGCAATTCTGCTGCTACAAATGCTTAACCAGAATGGCCTAGGGAAAAAATACACATACCTTTGTAATCGGGCGAGTTTCTACTTTCAGATGCAATAGGAATTTTTGGGTTAGGACAATCCGTTCGCGAGATATGGGAGTTTGAAGCCAAGAAATGGTTGACAAGACAACAAATTTGTCGCACTTCTGCTGCTCCAATCGCTTAAACAGAATGGCCTAGGGAAAAAATACGCATACCGTTGTAATCGGGCGAATTTCTACTTTCAAATGCAATAGGAATTTTTGCGTTAGGTCCATCCGTTCGCGAGATATGAGAGTTTGAATCTAAGAAATGGTTGAGAAGGCAAAAAATTTTTCGCAATTCTGCTGCTCCAAACGCTTAACCAGAATGCCCTAGGGAAAAAATACACATACCGTTGTAATCGGGCGAGTTTCTACTTTCAGACGCAACAGGAATTTTTGGGTTAGGTCAATCCGTTCGCGAGATATGGGAGTTTGAATCCAAGAAATGGTTGAGAAGGCAAAAAATTTTTCGCAATTCTGCTGCTCCAAACTCTTAACCAGAATGGCCAAGGAAAAAAATACACATACCCTTGTAATCGGGCGAGTTTCTACATTCAGTTACAATAGGAATTTTTGGGTTCGGTCAATCCGTTCGCGAGATATGGGACTTTGAAGCTAAGAAATGGTTGACAAGACAACAAATTTTTCGCACTTCTGCTGCTCCAATCGCTTAACCAGAATGGCCTAGGGGAAAAATACACGTACCGTTGTAATCGGGCGAGTTCCTACTTTCAGACGCAATAGGAATTTTTCGGTTAGGTCAATCCGTTCGCGAGATATGGGAGTTTGAAGCCAAGAAATGGTTGAGAAGGCAAAAAATTTTTCGCAATACTGCTGCTCCAAACTCTTAACCAGAATGGCCAAGGAAAAAAATACACATACCGTTGTAATCGGGCGAGTTTCTACTTTCAGATCTAATAGGAATTTTTGGGTTAGGTCCATCCGTTCGCGAGATATGGGAGTTTGAAGCCAAGAAATGGTTGACAAGACAACAAATTTTTCGCACGTCTGCTGCTCCAATCGCTTAACCAGAATGGCCTAGGGAAAAAATACGCATACCGTTGTAATCGGGCGAGTTTCTACTTTCAAATGCAATAGGAATTTTTGGGTTTGGTCCATCCGTTCGCGAGATATGAGAGTTTGAAGCTAAGAAATGGTTGAGAAGACAACAAATTTTTCGCAAATCTGCTGCTCCAAACGCTTAACCAGAATGGCCTAGGGAAAAAATACGCATACCCTTGTAATCGGGCGAGTTTCTACTTTCAAATGCAATAGGAATTTTTGGGTTAGGTCAATCCGTTCTCGAGATATGAGAGTTTGAAGCTAAGAAATGGTTGAGAAGACAACAAATTTTTCGCAAATCTGCTGCTCCAAACGCTTAACCAGAATGGCCTAGGGAAAAAATACGCATACCGTTGTAATCGGGCGAGTTTCTACTTTCAAATGCAATAGGAATTTTTGGGTTAGGTCCATCCGTTCGCGAGATATGAGAGTTTGAAGCTAAGAAATGGTTGAGAAGGCAAAAAATTTTTCGCAATTCTGCTGCTCCAAACGCTTAACCAGAATGCCCTAGGGAAAAAATACACATACCGTTGTAATCGGGAGAGTTTCTACTTTCAGATGCATAAGGAATTTCTGGGTTAGGTCAATCCGTTCGCGAGATATGGTAGTTTGATGCTAAGAAATGGTTTAGAAGACAACAAATCTTTCGCAATTCTGCTGCACCAAACGCTTAACCAGAATGGGCTAGGGAAAAATACACATACCGTTGTAACCCGGCGAGTTTCTACATTCAGTCAAAATAGGAATTTTTGGGTTCAGTCAATCCGTTCGCGACATATGGGACTTTGAAGCTAAGAAATGGTTGACAAGACAACAAATTTTTCGCAATTCTGCTGCTCCAATCGCTTAACCAGAATGGCCTACGGGAAAAATACACGTACCGTTGTAATCGGGCGAGTTTCTACTTTCAGACGCAATAGGAATTTTTGGGTTAGGTCAATCCGTTCGCAAGATATGGGAGTTTGAAGCCAAGAAATGGTTGAGAAGGCAAAAAATTTTTCGCAATTTGCTGCTACAAGTGCTTAACCAGAATGGCCTAGGGAAAAAATACACATACCGTTGTAATCGGGCGAGTTTCTACTTTCAAATGCAATAGGAATTTTTGGGTTAGATCAATCCGTTCGCGAGATATGGGAGTTTGAAGCCAAGAAATGGTTGAGAAGGCAAAAAATTTTTCGCAATTCTGCTGCTACAAATGCTTAACCAGAATGGCCTAGGGAAAAAATACACATACCTTTGTAATCGGGCGAGTTTCTACTTTCAAATGCAATAGGAATTTTTGGGTTAGGTCAATCCGTTCGCGAGATATGAGAGTTTGAAGCTAAGAAATGGTTGAGAAGACAACAAATTTTTCGCAAATCTGCTGCTCCAAACGCTTAACCAGAATGGCCTAGGGAAAAAATACGCATACCGTTGTAATCGGGCGAGTTTCTACTTTCAAATGCAATAGGAATTTTTGGGTTAGGTCCATCCGTTCGCGAGATATGAGAGTTTGAAGCTAAGAAATGGTTGAGAAGGCAAAAAATTTTTCGCAATTCTGCTGCTCCAAACGCTTAACCAGAATGCCCTAGGGAAAAAATACACATACCGTTGTAATCGGGCGAGTTTCTACTTTCAGACGCAACAGGAATTTTTGGGTTAGGTCAATCCGTTCGCGAGATATGGGAGTATGAATCCAAGAAATGGTTGAGAAGGCAAAAAATTTTTCGCAATTCTGCTGCTCCAAACTCTTAACCAGAATGGCCAAGGAAAAAAATACACATACCCTTGTAATCGGGCGAGTTTCTACATTCAGTTACAATAGGAATTTTTGGGTTCGGTCAATCCGTTCGCGAGATATGGGACTTTGAAGCTAAGAAATGGTTGACAAGACAACAAATTTTACGCACTTCTGCTGCTCCAATCGCTTAACCAGAATGGCCTAGGGGAAAAATACACGTACCGTTGTAATCGGGCTAGTTTCTACTTTCAGACGCAATAGGAATTTCTCGGTTAGGTCAATCCGTTCGCGAGATATGGGAGTTTGAAGCCAAGAAATGGTTGAGAAGGCAAAAAATTTTTCGCAATTCTGCTGCTCCAAACGCTTAACCAGAATGCCCTAGGGAAAAAATACACATACCGTTGTAATCCGGAGAGTTTCTACTTTCAGATGCATAAGGAATTTTTGGGTTAGGTCAATCCGTTCGCGAGATATGGGAGTTTGATGCTAAGAAATGGTTTAGAAGACAACAAATCTTTCGCAATTCTGCTGCACCAAACGCTTAACCAGAATGGGCTAGGGAAAAATACACATACCGTTGTAATCCGGCGAGTTTCTACATTCAGTTAAAATAGGAATTTTTGGATTCAGTCAATCCGTTCGCGACATATGGGACTTTGAAGCTAAGAAATGGTTGACAAGACAACAAATTTTTCGCAATTCTGCTGCTCCAATCGCTTAACCAGAATGGCCTAGGGGAAAAATACACGTACCGTTGTAATCGGGCGAGTTTCTACTTTCAAATGCAATAGGAATTTTTGGGTTAGGTCAATCCGTTCGCGAGATATGGGAGTTTGAAGCCAAGAAATGGTTGAGAAGGCAAAAAATTTTTCGCAATTCTGCTGCTACAAATGCTTAACCAGAATGGCCTAGGGAAAAAATACACATACCGTTGTAATCGGGCGAGTATCTACTTTCAAATGCAATAGGAATTTTTGGGTTAGGTCAATCCGTTCGCGAGATATGGGAGTTTGAAGCCAAGAAATGGTTGAGAAGGCAAAAAATTTTTCGCAATTCTGCTGCTACAAATGCTTAACCAGAATGTCCTAGGGAAAAAATACACATACCTTTGTAATCGGGCGAGTTTCTACTTTCAAATGCAATAGGAATTTTTGGGTTAGGTCAATCCGTTCGCGAGATATGAGAGTTTGAAGCTAAGAAATGGTTGAGAAGACAACAAATTTTTCGCAAATCTGCTGCTCCAAACGCTTAACCAGAATGGCCTAGGGAAAAAATACGCATACCGTTGTAATCGGGCGAGTTTCTACTTTCAAATGCAATAGGAATTTTTGGGTTAGGTCCATCCGTTCGCGAGATATGAGAGTTTGAAGCTAAGAAATGGTTGAGAAGGCAAAAAATTTTTCGCAATTCTGCTGCTCCAAACGCTTAACCAGAATGCCCTAGGGAAAAAATACACATACCGTTGTAATCGGGCGAGTTTCTAATTTCAGACGCAACAGGAATTTTTGGGTTAGGTCAATCCGTTCGCGAGATATGGGAGTTTGAATCCAAGAAATGGTTGAGAAGGCAAAAAATTTTTCGCAATTCTGCTGCTTCAAACTCTTAACCAGAATGGCCAAGGAAAAAAATACACATACCCTTGTAATCGGGCGAGTTTCTACATTCAGTTACAATAGGAATTTTTGGGTTCGGTCAATCCGTTCGCGAGATATGGGACTTTGAAGCTAAGAAATGGTTGACAAGGCAACAAATTTTTCGCACTTCTGCTGCTCCAATCGCTTAACCAGAATGCCCTAGGGGAAAAATACACGTACCGTTGTAATCGGGCGAGTTTCTTCTTTCAGACGCAATAGGAATTTTTCGGTTAGGTCAATCCGTTCGCGAGATATGGGAGTTTGAAGCCAAGAAATGGTTGAGAAGGCAAAAAATTTTTCGCAATTCTGCTGCTCCAAACTCTTAACCAGAATGGCCAAGGAAAAAAATACACATACCCTTGTAATCGGGCGAGTTTCTACATTCAGCTACAATAGGAATTTTTGGGTTCGGTCAATCCGTTCGCGAGATATGGGACTTTGAAGCTAAGAAATGGTTGACAAGACAACAAATTTTTCGCACTTCTGCTGCTCCAATCGCTTAACCAGAATGCCCTAGGGGAAAAATACACGTACCGTTGTAATCGGGCGAGTTTCTTCTTTCAGACGCAATAGGAATTTTTCGGTTAGGTCAATCCGTTCGCGAGATATGGGAGTTTGAAGCCAAGAAATGGTTGAGAAGGCAAAAAATTTTTCGCAATTCTGCTGCTCCAAACTCCTAACCAGAATGGCCAAGGAAAAAAATACACATACCCTTGTAATCGGGCGAGTTTCTACATTCAGTTACAATAGGAATTTTTGGGTTCGGTCAATCCGTTCGCGAGATATGGGAGTTTGAAGCCAAGAAATGGTTGACAAGACAACAAATTTTTCACACTTCTGCTGCTCCAATCGCTTAACCAGAATTGCCTAGGGAAAAAATACTCATACCGTTGTAATCGGGCGAGTTTCTACTTTCAAATGCAATAGGAATTTTTGGGTTAGGTCCATCCGTTCGCGAGATATGAGAGTTTGAAGCTAAGAAATGGTTGAGAAGGCAAAAAATTTTTCGCAATTCTGCTGCTCCAATCGCTTAACCAGAATGCCCTAGGGAAAAAATACACATACCGTTGTAATCGGGAGAGTTTCTACTTTCAGATGCATAAGGAATTTTTGGGTTAGGTCAATCCGTTCGCGAGATATGGGAGTTTGATGCTAAGAAATGGTTTAGAAGACAACAAATCTTTCGCAATTCTGCTGCACCAAACGCTTAACCAGAATGGGCTAGGGAAAAATACACATACCGTTGTAATCCGGCGAGTTTCTACATTCAGTTAAAATAGGAATTTTTGGATTCAGTCAATCCGTTCGCGACATATGGGACTTTGAAGCTAAGAAATGGTTGACAAGACAACAAATTTTTCGCAATTCTGCTGCTCCAATCGCTTAACCAGAATGGCCTAGGGGAAAAATACACGTACCGTTGTAATCGGGCGAGTTTCTACTTTCAAATGCAATAGGAATTTTTGGGTTAGGTCAATCCGTTCGCGAGATATGGGAGTTTGAAGCCAAGAAATGGTTGAGAAGGCAAAAAATTTTTCGCAATTCTGCTGCTACAAATGCTTAACCAGAATGGCCTAGGGAAAAAATACACATACCGTTGTAATCGGGCGAGTATCTACTTTCAAATGCAATAGGAATTTTTGGGTTAGGTCAATCCGTTCGCGAGATATGGGAGTTTGAAGCCAAGAAATGGTTGAGAAGGCAAAAAATTTTTCGCAATTCTGCTGCTACAAATGCTTAACCAGAATGGCCTAGGGAAAAAATACACATACCTTTGTAATCGGGCGAGTTTCTACTTTCAAATGCAATAGGAATTTTTGGGTTAGGTCAATCCGTTCGCGAGATATGAGAGTTTGAAGCTAAGAAATGGTTGAGAAGACAACAAATTTTTCGCAAATCTGCTGTTCCAACGCTTAACCAGAATGGCCTAGGGAAAAAATACGCATACCGTTGTAATCGGGCGAGTTTCTACTTTCAAATGCAATAGGAATTTTTGGGTTAGGTCCATCCGTTCGCGAGATATGAGAGTTTGAAGCTAAGAAATGGTTGAGAAGGCAAAAAATTTTTCGCAATTCTGCTGCTCCAAACGCTTAACCAGAATGCCCTAGGGAAAAAATACACATACCGTTGTAATCGGGCGAGTTTCTAATTTCAGACGCAACAGGAATTTTTGGGTTAGGTCAATCCGTTCGCGAGATATGGGAGTTTGAATCCAAGAAATGGTTGAGAAGGCAAAAAATTTTTCGCAATTCTGCTGCTTCAAACTCTTAACCAGAATGGCCAAGGAAAAAAATACACATACCCTTGTAATCGGGCGAGTTTCTACATTCAGTTACAATAGGAATTTTTGGGTTCGGTCAATCCGTTCGCGAGATATGGGACTTTGAAGCTAAGAAATGGTTGACAAGGCAACAAATTTTTCGCACTTCTGCTGCTCCAATCACTTAACCAGAATGCCCTAGGGGAAAAATACACGTACCGTTGTAATCGGGCGAGTTTCTTCTTTCAGACGCAATAGGAATTTTTCGGTTAGGTCAATCCGTTCGCGAGATATGGGAGTTTGAAGCCAAGAAATGGTTGAGAAGGCAAAAAATTTTTCGCAATTCTGCTGCTCCAAACTCTTAACCAGAATGGCCAAGGAAAAAAATACACATACCCTTGTAATCGGGCGAGTTTCTACATTCAGCTACAATAGGAATTTTTGGGTTCGGTCAATCCGTTCGCGAGATATGGGACTTTGAAGCTAAGAAATGGTTGACAAGACAACAAATTTTTCGCACTTCTGCTGCTCCAATCGCTTAACCAGAATGCCCTAGGGGAAAAATACACGTACCGTTGTAATCGGGCGAGTTTCTTCTTTCAGACGCAATAGGAATTTTTCGGTTAGGTCAATCCGTTCGCGAGATATGGGAGTTTGAAGCCAAGAAATGGTTGAGAAGGCAAAAAATTTTTCGCAATTCTGCTGCTCCAAACTCCTAACCAGAATGGCCAAGGAAAAAAATACACATACCCTTGTAATCGGGCGAGTTTCTACATTCAGTTACAATAGGAATTTTTGGGTTCGGTCAATCCGTTCGCGAGATATGGGAGTTTGAAGCCAAGAAATGGTTGACAAGACAACAAATTTTTCACACTTCTGCTGCTCCAATCGCTTAACCAGAATTGCCTAGGGAAAAAATACTCATACCGTTGTAATCGGGCGAGTTTCTACTTTCAAATGCAATAGGAATTTTTGGGTTAGGTCCATCCGTTCGCGAGATATGAGAGTTTGAAGCTAAGAAATGGTTGAGAAGGCAAAAAATTTTTCGCAATTCTGCTGCTCCAATCGCTTAACCAGAATGCCCTAGGGAAAAAATACACATACCGTTGTAATCGGGAGAGTTTCTACTTTCAGATGCATAAGGAATTTTTGGGTTAGGTCAATCCGTTCGCGAGATATGGGAGTTTGATGCTAAGAAATGGTTTAGAAGACAACAAATCTTTCGCAATTCTGCTGCACCAAACGCTTAACCAGAATGGGCTAGGGAAAAATACACATACCGTTGTAATCCGGCGAGTTTCTACATTCAGTTAAAATAGGAATTTTTGGATTCAGTCAATCCGTTCGCGACATATGGGACTTTGAAGCTAAGAAATGGTTGACAAGACAACAAATTTTTCGCAATTCTGCTGCTCCAATCGCTTAACCAGAATGGCCTAGGGGAAAAATACACGTACCGTTGTAATCGGGCGAGTTTCTACTTTCAGACGCAATAGGAATTTTTGGGTTAGGTCAATCCGTTCGCAAGATATGGGAGTTTGAAGCCAAGAAATGGTTGAGAAGGCAAAAAATTTTTCGCAATTCTGCTGCTACAAATGCTTAACCAGAATGGCCTAGGGAAAAAATACACATACCGTTGTAATCGGGCGAGTTTCTACTTTCAAATGCAATAGGAATTTTTGGGTTAGGTCAATCCGTTCGCGAGATATGGGAGTTTGAAGCCAAGAAATGGTTGAGAAGGCAAAAAATTTTTCGCAATACTGCTGCTACAAATGCTTAACCAGAATGGCCTAGGGAAAAAATACACATACCTTTGTAACCGGGCGAGTTTCTACTTTCAAATGCAATAGGAATTTTTGGGTTAGGTCAATCCGTTCGCGAGATATGAGAGTTTGAAACTAAGAAATGGTTGAGAAGACTACAAATTTTTCGCAAATCTGCTGCTCCAAACGCTTAACCAGAATGGCCTAGGGAAAAAATACGCATACCGTTGTAATCGGGCGAGTTTCTACTTTCAAATGCAATAGGAATTTTTGGGTTAGGTCCATCCGTTCGCGAGATATGAGAGTTTGAAGCTAAGAAATGGTTGAGAAGGCAAAAAATTTTTCGCAATTCTGCTGCTCCAAACGCTTAACCAGAATGCCCTAGGGAAAAAATACACATACCGTTGTAATCGGGCGAGTTTCTACTTTCAGATGCAATAGGAATTTTTGGGTTAGGTCCATCCGTTCGCGAGATATGAGAGTTTGAAGCTAAGAAATGGTTGACAAGACAACAAATTTTTCGCACTTCTGCTGCTCCAATCGCTTAACCAGAATGGCCTAGAGGAAAAATACACGTACCGTCGTAATCGGGCGAGTTTCTACTTTCAAATGCAATAAGAATTTTTGGGTTAGGTCCATCCGTTCGCGAGATATGAGAGTTTGAATCTAAGAAATGGTTGAGAAGGCAAAAAATTTTTCGCAATTCTGCTGCTCCAAACGCTTAACCAGAATGCCCTAGGGAAAAAATACACATACCGTTGTAATCGGGCGAGTTTCTACTTTCAGACGCAACAGGAATTTTTGGGTTAGGTCAATCCGTTCGCGAGATATGGGAGTTTGAATCCAAGAAATGGTTGAGAAGGCAAAAAATTTTTCGCAATTCTGCTGCTCCAAACTCTTAACCAGAATGGCCAAGGAAAAAAATACACATACCCTTGTAATCGGGCGAGTTTCTACATTCAGTTACAATAGGAATTTTTGGGTTCGGACAATCCGTTCGCGAGATATGGGACTTTGAAGCTAAGAAATGGTTGACAAGACAAGAAATTTTTCGCAATTCTGCTGCTACAAATGCTTAACCAGAATGGCCTAGGGAAAAAATACACATACCTTTGTAATCGGGCGAGTTTCTACTTTCAAATGCAATAGGAATTTTTGGGTTAGGTCAATCCGTTCGCGAGATATGAGAGTTTGAAGCTAAGAAATGGTTGAGAAGACAACAAATTTTTCGCAAATCTGCTGCTCCAAACGCTTAACCAGAATGGCCTAGGGAAAAAATACGCATACCGTTGTAATCGGGCGAGTTTCTACTTTCAAATGCAATAGGAATTTTTGGGGTAGGTCCATCCGTTCGCGAGATATGGGAGTTTGAAGCCAAGAAATGGTTGACAAGACAACAAATTTTTCGCACTTCTGCTGCTCCAATCGCTTAACCAGAATGGCCTAGGGAAAAAATACACATACCTTTGTAATCGGGCGAGTTTCTACTTTCAAATGCAGTAGGAATTTTTGGGTTAGGTCCATCCGTTCGCGAGGTATGAGAGTTTGAAGCTAAGAAATGGTTGAGAAGGCAAAAAATTTTTCGCAATTCTGCTGCTCCAAACGCTTAACCAGAATGCCCTAGGGAAAAAATACACATACCGTTGTAATCGGGCGAGTTTCTACTTTCAGACGCAACAGGAATTTTTGGGTTAGGTCAATCCGTTCGCGAGATATGGGAGTTTGAAGCCAAGAAATGGTTGACAAGACAACAAATTTTTCGCACTTCTGCTGCTCCAATCGCTTAACCAGAATGGCCTAGGGAAAAAATACACATACCTTTGTAATCGGGCGAGTTTCTACTTTCAAATGCAATAGGAATTTTTGGGTTAGGTCCATCCGTTCGCGAGGTATGAGAGTTTGAAGCTAAGAAATGGTTGAGAAGGCAAAAAATTTTTCGCAATTCTGCTGCTCCAAACGCTTAACCAGAATGCCCTAGGGAAAAAATACACATACCGTTGTAATCGGGCGAGTTTCTACTTTCAGACGCAACAGGAATTTTTGGGTTAGGTCAATCCGTTCGCGAGATATGGGAGTTTGAATCCAAGAAATGGTTGAGAAGGCAAAAAATTTTTCGCAATTCTGCTGCTCCAAACTCTTAACCAGAATGGCCAAGGAAAAAAATACACATACCGTTGTAATCGGGCGAGTTTCTACATTCAGTTACAATAGGAATTTTTGGGTTCGGACAATCCGTTCGCGAGATATGGGACTTTGAAGCTAAGAAATGGTTGACAAGACAAGAAATTTTTCGCAATTCTGCTGCTACAAATGCTTAACCAGAATGGCCTAGGGAAAAAATACACATACCTTTGTAATCGGGCGAGTTTCTACTTTCAGACGCAACAGGAATTTTTGGGTTAGGTCAATCCGTTCGCGAGATATGGGAGTTTGAATCCAAGAAATGGTTGAGAAGGCAAAAAATTTTTCGCAATTCTGCTGCTCCAAACTCCTAACCAGAATGGCCAAGGAAAAAAATACACATACCCTTGTAATCGGGCGAGTTTCTACATTCAGTTACAATAGGAATTTTTGGGTTCGGTCAATCCGTTCGCGAGATATGGGAGTTTGAAGCCAAGAAATGGTTGACAAGACAACAAATTTTTCACACTTCTGCTGCTCCAATCGCTTAACCAGAATTGCCTAGGGAAAAAATACTCATACCGTTGTAATCGGGCGAGTTTCTACTTTCAAATGCAATAGGAATTTTTGGGTTAGGTCCATCCGTTCGCGAGATATGAGAGTTTGAAGCTAAGAAATGGTTGAGAAGGCAAAAAATTTTTCGCAATTCTGCTGCTCCAATCGCTTAACCAGAATGCCCTAGGGAAAAAATACACATACCGTTGTAATCGGGAGAGTTTCTACTTTCAGATGCATAAGGAATTTTTGGGTTAGGTCAATCCGTTCGCGAGATATGGGAGTTTGATGCTAAGAAATGGTTTAGAAGACAACAAATCTTTCGCAATTCTGCTGCACCAAACGCTTAACCAGAATGGGCTAGGGAAAAATACACATACCGTTGTAATCCGGCGAGTTTCTACATTCAGTTAAAATAGGAATTTTTGGATTCAGTCAATCCGTTCGCGACATATGGGACTTTGAAGCTAAGAAATGGTTGACAAGACAACAAATTTTTCGCAATTCTGCTGCTCCAATCGCTTAACCAGAATGGCCTAGGGGAAAAATACACGTACCGTTGTAATCGGGCGAGTTTCTACTTTCAGACGCAATAGGAATTTTTGGGTTAGGTCAATCCGTTCGCAAGATATGGGAGTTTGAAGCTAAGAAATGGTTGAGAAGGCAAAAAATTTTTCGCAATTCTGCTGCTACAAATGCTTAACCAGAATGGCCTAGGGAAAAAATACACATACCGTTGTAATCGGGCGAGTTTCTACTTTCAAATGCAATAGGAATTTTTGGGTTAGGTCAATCCGTTCGCGAGATATGGGAGTTTGAAGCCAAGAAATGGTTGAGAATGCAAAAAATTTTTCGCAATACTGCTGCTACAAATGCTTAACCAGAATGGCCTAGGGAAAAAATACACATACCGTTGTAATCGGGAGAGTTTCTACTTTCAGATGCATAAGGAATTTTTGGGTTAGGTCAATCCGTTCGCGAGATATGGGAGTTTGATGCTAAGAAATGGTTTAGAAGACTACAAATTTTTCGCACTTCTGCTGCTCCAATCGCTTAACCAGAATGGCCTAGGGAAAAAATACGCATACGGTTGTAATCGGGCGAGTTTCTACTTTCAAATGCAATAGGAATTTTTGGGTTAGGTCCATCCGTTCGCGAGATATGAGAGTTTGAATCTAAGAAATGGTTGAGAAGGCAAAAAATTTTTCGCAATTCTGCTGCTCCAAACGCTTAACCAGAATGCCCTAGGGAAAAAATACGCATACCGTTGTAATCGGGCGAGTTTCTACTTTCAGACGCAACAGGAATTTTTGGGTTAAGTCAATCCGTTCGCGAGATATGGGAGTTTGAATCCAAGAAATGGTTGAGAAGGCAAAAAATTTTTCGCATTTCTGCGGCTACAAACTCTTAACCAGAATGGCCAAGGAAAAAAATACACATACCCTTGTAATCGGGCGAGTTTCTACATTCAGTTACAATAGGAATTTTTGGGTTCGGTCAATCCGTTCGCGAGATATGGGACTTTGAAGCTAAGAAATGGTTGACAAGACAACAAATTTTTCGCACTTCTGCTGCTCCAATCGCTTAACCAGAATGCCCTAGGGGAAAAATACACGTACCGTTGTAATCGGGCGAGTTTCTACTTTCAGACGCAATAGGAATTTTTCTGTTAGGTCAATCCGTTCGCGAGATATGGGAGTTTGAATCCAAGAAATGGTTGAGAAGGCAAAAAATTTTTCGCATTTCTGCGGCTACAAACTCTTAACCAGAATGGCCTAGGGAAAAAATACACATACCTTTGTAATCGGGCGAGTTTCTACTTTCAAATGCAATAGGAATTTTTGGGTTAGGTCAATCCGTTCGCGAGATATGAGAGTTTGAAGCTAAGAAATGGTTGACAAGACAACAAATTTTTCGCACTTCTGCTGCTCCAATCGCTTAACCAGAATGGCCTAGGGGAAAAATACACGTACCGTCGTAATCGGGCGAGTTTCTACTTTCAAATGCAATAAGAATTTTTGGGTTAGGTCAATCCGTTCGCGAGATATGAGAGTTTGAAGCTAAGAAATGGTTGACAAGACAACAAATTTTTCGCACTTCTGCTGCTCCAATCGCTTAACCAGAATGGCCTAGGGGAAAAATACACGTACCGTCGTAATCGGGCGAGTTTCTACTTTCAAATGCAATAAGAATTTTTGGGTTAGGTCCATCCGTTCGCGAGATATGAGAGTTTGAATCTAAGAAATGGTTGAGAAGGCAAAAAATTTTTCGCAATTCTGCTGCTCCAAACTCCTAACCAGAATGGCCAAGGAAAAAAATACACATACCCTTGTAATCGGGCGAGTTTCTACATTCAGTTACAATAGGAATTTTTGGGTTCGGTCAATCCGTTCGCGAGATATGGGAGTTTGAAGCCAAGAAATGGTTGACAAGACAACAAATTTTTCACACTTCTGCTGCTCCAATCGCTTAACCAGAATTGCCTAGGGAAAAAATACTCATACCGTTGTAATCGGGCGAGTTTCTACTTTCAAATGCAATAGGAATTTTTGGGTTAGGTCCATCCGTTCGCGAGATATGAGAGTTTGAAGCTAAGAAATGGTTGAGAAGGCAAAAAATTTTTCGCAATTCTGCTGCTCCAATCGCTTAACCAGAATGCCCTAGGGAAAAAATACACATACCGTTGTAATCGGGAGAGTTTCTACTTTCAGATGCATAAGGAATTTTTGGGTTAGGTCAATCCGTTCGCGAGATATGGGAGTTTGATGCTAAGAAATGGTTTAGAAGACAACAAATCTTTCGCAATTCTGCTGCACCAAACGCTTAACCAGAATGGGCTAGGGAAAAATACACATACCGTTGTAATCCGGCGAGTTTCTACATTCAGTTAAAATAGGAATTTTTGGATTCAGTCAATCCGTTCGCGACATATGGGACTTTGAAGCTAAGAAATGGTTGACAAGACAACAAATTTTTCGCAATTCTGCTGCTCCAATCGCTTAACCAGAATGGCCTAGGGGAAAAATACACGTACCGTTGTAATCGGGCGAGTTTCTACTTTCAGACGCAATAGGAATTTTTGGGTTAGGTCAATCCGTTCGCAAGATATGGGAGTTTGAAGCCAAGAAATGGTTGAGAAGGCAAAAAATTTTTCGCAATTCTGCTGCTACAAATGCTTAACCAGAATGGCCTAGGGAAAAAATACACATACCGTTGTAATCGGGCGAGTTTCTACTTTCAAATGCAATAGGAATTTTTGGGTTAGGTCAATCCGTTCGCGAGATATGGGAGTTTGAAGCCAAGAAATGGTTGAGAATGCAAAAAATTTTTCGCAATACTGCTGCTACAAATGCTTAACCAGAATGGCCTAGGGAAAAAATACACATACCTTTGTAATCGGGCGAGTTTCTACTTTCAAATGCAATAGGAATTTTTGGGTTAGGTCAATCCGTTCGCGAGATATGAGAGTTTGAAACTAAGAAATGGTTGAGAAGACTACAAATTTTTCGCAAATCTGCTGCTCCAAACGCTTAACCAGAATGGCCTAGGGAAAAAATACGCATACCGTTGTAATCGGGCGAGTTTCTACTTTCAAATGCAATAGGAATTTTTGGGTTAGGTCCATCCGTTCGCGAGATATGAGAGTTTGAAGCTAAGAAATGGTTGAGAAGGCAAAAAATTTTTCGCAATTCTGCTGCTCCAAACGCTTAACCAGAATGCCCTAGGGAAAAAATACACATACCGTTGTAATCGGGCGAGTTTCTACTTTCAGATGCAATAGGAATTTTTGGGTTAGGACAATCCGTTCGCGAGATATGGGAGTTTGAAGCCAAGAAATGGTTGACAAGACAACAAATTTTTCGCACTTCTGCTGCTCCAATCGCTTAACCAGAATGGCCTAGGGAAAAAATACGCATACGGTTGTAATCGGGCGAGTTTCTACTTTCAAATGCAATAGGAATTTTTGGGTTAGGTCCATCCGTTCGCGAGATATGAGAGTTTGAATCTAAGAAATGGTTGAGAAGGCAAAAAATTTTTCGCAATTCTGCTGCTCCAAACGCTTAACCAGAATGCCCTAGGGAAAAAATACGCATACCGTTGTAATCGGGCGAGTTTCTACTTTCAGACGCAACAGGAATTTTTGGGTTAAGTCAATCCGTTCGCGAGATATGGGAGTTTGAATCCAAGAAATGGTTGAGAAGGCAAAAAATTTTTCGCATTTCTGCGGCTACAAACTCTTAACCAGAATGGCCAAGGAAAAAAATACACATACCCTTGTAATCGGGCGAGTTTCTACATTCAGTTACAATAGGAATTTTTGGGTTCGGTCAATCCGTTCGCGAGATATGGGACTTTGAAGCTAAGAAATGGTTGACAAGACAACAAATTTTTCGCACTTCTGCTGCTCCAATCGCTTAACCAGAATGCCCTAGGGGAAAAATACACGTACCGTTGTAATCGGGCGAGTTTCTACTTTCAGACGCAATAGGAATTTTTCTGTTAGGTCAATCCGTTCGCGAGATATGGGAGTTTGAATCCAAGAAATGGTTGAGAAGGCAAAAAATTTTTCGCATTTCTGCGGCTACAAACTCTTAACCAGAATGGCCTAGGGAAAAAATACACATACCTTTGTAATCGGGCGAGTTTCTACTTTCAAATGCAATAGGAATTTTTGGGTTAGGTCAATCCGTTCGCGAGATATGAGAGTTTGAAGCTAAGAAATGGTTGACAAGACAACAAATTTTTCGCACTTCTGCTGCTCCAATCGCTTAACCAGAATGGCCTAGGGGAAAAATACACGTACCGTCGTAATCGGGCGAGTTTCTACTTTCAAATGCAATAAGAATTTTTGGGTTAGGTCCATCCGTTCGCGAGATATGAGAGTTTGAATCTAAGAAATGGTTGAGAAGGCAAAAAATTTTTCGCAATTCTGCTGCTCCAAACGCTTAACCAGAATGCCCTAGGGAAAAAATACACATACCGTTGTAATCGGGCGAGTTTCTACTTTCAGACGCAACAGGAATTTTTGGGTTAGGTCAATCCGTTCGCGAGATATGGGAGTTTGAATCCAAGAAATGGTTGAGAAGGCAAAAAATTTTTCGCAATTCTGCTGCTCCAAACTCTTAACCAGAATGGCCAAGGAAAAAAATACACATACCCTTGTAATCGGGCGAGTTTCTACATTCAGTTACAATAGGAATTTTTGGGTTCGGACAATCCGTTCGCGAGATATGGGACTTTGAAGCTAAGAAATGGTTGACAAGACAAGAAATTTTTCGCAATTCTGCTGCTACAAATGCTTAACCAGAATGGCCTAGGGAAAAAATACACATACCTTTGTAATCGGGCGAGTTTCTACTTTCGAATGCAATAGGAATTTTTGGGTTAGGTCAATCCGTTCGCGAGATATGAGAGTTTGAAGCTAAGAAATGGTTGAGAAGACAACAAATTTTTCGCAAATCTGCTGCTCCAAACGCTTAACCAGAATGGCCTAGGGAAAAAATACGCATACCGTTGTAATCGGGCGAGTTTCTACTTTCAAATGCAATAGGAATTTTTGGGTTAGGTCCATCCGTTCGCGAGATATGGGAGTTTGAAGCCAAGAAATGGTTGACAAGACAACAAATTTTTCGCAATTCTGCTGCTCCAATCGCTTAACCAGAATGGCCTAGGGAAAAAATACACATACCTTTGTAATCGGGCGAGTTTCTACTTTCAAATGCAATAGGAATTTTTGGGTTAGGTCCATCCGTTCGCGAGGTATGAGAGTTTGAAGCTAAGAAATGGTTGAGAAGGCAAAAAATTTTTCGCAATTCTGCTGCTCCAAACGCTTAACCAGAATGCCCTAGGGAAAAAATACACATACCGTTGTAATCGGGCGAGTTTCTACTTTCAGACGCAACAGGAATTTTTGGGTTAGGTCAATCCGTTCGCGAGATATGGGAGTTTGAAGCCAAGAAATGGTTGACAAGACAACAAATTTTTCGCACTTCTGCTGCTCCAATCGCTTAACCAGAATGGCCTAGGGAAAAAATACACATACCTTTGTAATCGGGCGAGTTTCTACTTTCAAATGCAATAGGAATTTTTGGGTTAGGTCCATCCGTTCGCGAGGTATGAGAGTTTGAAGCTAAGAAATGGTTGAGAAGGCAAAAAATTTTTCGCAATTCTGCTGCTCCAAACGCTTAACCAGAATGCCCTAGGGAAAAAATACACATACCGTTGTAATCGGGCGAGTTTCTACTTTCAGACGCAACAGGAATTTTTGGGTTAGGTCAATCCGTTCGCGAGATATGGGAGTTTGAATCCAAGAAATGGTTGAGAAGGCAAAAAATTTTTCGCAATTCTGCTGCTCCAAACTCTTAACCAGAATGGCCAAGGAAAAAAATACACATACCGTTGTAATCGGGCGAGTTTCTACATTCAGTTACAATAGGAATTTTTGGGTTCGGACAATCCGTTCGCGAGATATGGGACTTTGAAGCTAAGAAATGGTTGACAAGACAAGAAATTTTTCGCAATTCTGCTGCTACAAATGCTTAACCAGAATGGCCTAGGGAAAAAATACACATACCTTTGTAATCGGGCGAGTTTCTACTTTCAGACGCAACAGGAATTTTTGGGTTAGGTCAATCCGTTCGCGAGATATGGGAGTTTGAATCCAAGAAATGGTTGAGAAGGCAAAAAATTTTTCGCATTTCTGCGGCTACAAACTCTTAACCAGAATGGCCAAGGAAAAAAATACACATACCCTTGTAATCGGGCGAGTTTCTACATTCAGTTACAATAGGAATTTTTGGGTTCGGTCAATCCGTTCGCGAGATATGGGACTTTGAAGCTAAGAAATGGTTGACAAGACAACAAATTTTTCGCACTTCTGCTGCTCCAATCGCTTAACCAGAATGCCCTAGGGGAAAAATACACGTACCGTTGTAATCGGGCGAGTTTCTACTTTCAGACGCAATAGGAATTTTTCGGTTAGGTCAATCCGTTCGCGAGATATGGGAGTTTGAATCCAAGAAATGGTTGAGAAGGCAAAAAATTTTTCGCATTTCTGCGGCTACAAACTCTTAACCAGAATGGCCTAGGGAAAAAATACACATACCTTTGTAATCGGGCGAGTTTCTACTTTCAAATGCAATAGGAATTTTTGGGTTAGGTCAATCCGTTCGCGAGATATGAGAGTTTGAAGCTAAGAAATGGTTGACAAGACAACAAATTTTTCGCACTTCTGCTGCTCCAATCGCTTAACCAGAATGGCCTAGGGGAAAAATACACGTACCGTTGTAATCGGGCGAGTTTCTACTTTCAAATGCAATAAGAATTTTTGGGTTAGGTCCATCCGTTCGCGAGATATGAGAGTTTGAATCTAAGAAATGGTTGAGAAGGCAAAAAATTTTTCGCAATTCTGCTGCTCCAAACGCTTAACCAGAATGCCCTAGGGAAAAAATACACATACCGTTGTAATCGGGCGAGTTTCTACTTTCAGACGCAACAGGAATTTTTGGGTTAGGTCAATCCGTTCGCGAGATATGGGAGTTTGAATCCAAGAAATGGTTGAGAAGGCAAAAAATTTTTCGCAATTCTGCTGCTCCAAACTCTTAACCAGAATGGCCAAGGAAAAAAATACACATACCCTTGTAATCGGGCGAGTTTCTACATTCAGTTACAATAGGAATTTTTGGGTTCGGACAATCCGTTCGCGAGATATGGGACTTTGAAGCTAAGAAATGGTTGACAAGACAAGAAATTTTTCGCAATTCTGCTGCTACAAATGCTTAACCAGAATGGCCTAGGGAAAAAATACACATACCTTTGTAATCGGGCGAGTTTCTACTTTCAAATGCAATAGGAATTTTTGGGTTAGGTCAATCCGTTCGCGAGATATGAGAGTTTGAAGCTAAGAAATGGTTGAGAAGACAACAAATTTTTCGCAAATCTGCTGCTCCAAACGCTTAACCAGAATGGCCTAGGGAAAAAATACGCATACCGTTGTAATCGGGCGAGTTTCTACTTTCAAATGCAATAGGAATTTTTGGGTTAGGTCCATTCGTTCGCGAGATATGGGAGTTTGAAGCCAAGAAATGGTTGACAAGACAACAAATTTTTCGCACTTCTGCTGCTCCAATCGCTTAACCAGAATGGCCTAGGGAAAAAATACACATACCTTTGTAATCGGGCGAGTTTCTACTTTCAAATGCAATAGGAATTTTTGGGTTAGGTCCATCCGTTCGCGAGGTATGAGAGTTTGAAGCTAAGAAATGGTTGAGAAGGCAAAAAATTTTTCGCAATTCTGCTGCTCCAAACGCTTAACCAGAATGCCCTAGGGAAAAAATACACATACCGTTGTAATCGGGCGAGTTTCTACTTTCAGACGCAACAGGAATTTTTGGGTTAGGTCAATCCGTTCGCGAGATATGGGAGTTTGAAGCCAAGAAATGGTTGACAAGACAACAAATTTTTCGCACTTCTGCTGCTCCAATCGCTTAACCAGAATGGCCTAGTGAAAAAATACACATACCTTTGTAATCGGGCGAGTTTCTACTTTCAGACGCAACAGGAATTTTTGGGTTAGGTCAATCCGTTCGCGAGATATGGGAGTTTGAAGCCAAGAAATGGTTGACAAGACAACAAATTTTTCGCACTTCTGCTGCTCCAATCGCTTAACCAGAATGGCCTAGGGAAAAAATACACATACCTTTGTAATCGGGCGAGTTTCTACTTTCAAATGCAATAGGAATTTTTGGGTTAGGTCCATCCGTTCGCGAGGTATGAGAGTTTGAAGCTAAGAAATGGTTGAGAAGGCAAAAAATTTTTCGCAATTCTGCTGCTCCAAACGCTTAACCAGAATGCCCTAGGGAAAAAATACACATACCGTTGTAATCGGGCGAGTTTCTACTTTCAGACGCAACAGGAATTTTTGGGTTAGGTCAATCCGTTCGCGAGATATGGGAGTTTGAATCCAAGAAATGGTTGAGAAGGCAAAAAATTTTTGGCAATTCTGCTGCTCCAAACGCTTAACCAGAATGCCCTAGGGAAAAAATACACATACCGTTGTAATCGGGCGAGTTTCTACTTTCAGACGCAACAGGAATTTTTGGGTTAGGTCAATCCGTTCGCGAGATATGGGAGTTTGAAGCCAAGAAATGGTTGACAAGACAACAAATTTTTCGCACTTCTGCTGCTCCAATCGCTTAACCAGAATGGCCTAGGGAAAAAATACACATACCTTTGTAATCGGGCGAGTTTCTACTTTCAAATGCAATAGGAATTTTTGGGTTAGGTCCATCCGTTCGCGAGGTATGAGAGTTTGAAGCTAAGAAATGGTTGAGAAGGCAAAAAATTTTTCGCAATTCTGCTGCTCCAAACGCTTAACCAGAATGCCCTAGGGAAAAAATACACATACCGTTGTAATCGGGCGAGTTTCTACTTTCAGACGCAACAGGAATTTTTGGGTTAGGTCAATCCGTTTGCGAGATATGGGAGTTTGAATCCAAGAAATGGTTGAGAAGGCAAAAAATTTTTCGCAATTCTGCTGCTCCAAACTCTTAACCAGAATGGCCAAGGAAAAAAATACACATACCGTTGTAATCGGGCGAGTTTCTACATTCAGTTACAATAGGAATTTTTGGGTTCGGTCAATCCGTTCGCGAGATATGGGACTTTGAAGCTAAGAAATGGTTGACAAGACAACAAATTTTTCGCACTTCTGCTGCTCCAATCGCTTAACCAGAATGGCCTAGGGAAAAAATACGCATACCGTTGTAATCGGGCGAGTTTCTACTTTCAAATGCAATAGGAATTTTTGGGTTAGGTCCATCCGTTCGCCAGATATGGGAGTTTGAATCCAAGAAATGGTTGAGAAGGCAAAAAATTTTTCGCAATTCTGCGGCTACAAACTCTTAACCAGAATGGCCAAGGAAAAAAATACACATACCCTTTTAATCGGGCGAGTTTCTACATTCAGTTACAATAGGAATTTTTGGGTTCGGTCAATCCGTTCGCGAGATATGGGACTTTGAAGCTAAGAAATGGTTGACAAGAAAACAAATTTTTCGCACTTCTGCTGCTCCAATCGCTTAACCAGAATGGCCTAGGGGAAAAATACACGTACCGTTGTAATCGGGCGAGTTTCTACTTTCAAATGCAATAGGAATTTTTGGGTTATGTCCATCCGTTCGAGAGATATAAGAGTTTGAATCTAAGAAATGGTTGAGAAGGCAAAAAATTTTTCGCAATTCTGCTGCTCCAAACGCTTAACCAGAATGCCCTAGGGAAAAAATACACATACCGTTGTAATCGGGCGAGTTTCTACTTTCAGACGCAACAGGAATTTTTGGGTTAGGTCAATCCGTTCGCGAGATATGGGAGTTTGAATCCAAGAAATGGTTGAGAAGGCAAAAAATTTTTCGCAATTCTGCTGCTCCAAACTCTTAACCAGAATGGCCAAGGAAAAAAATACACATACCCTTGTAATCGGGCGAGTTTCTACATTCAGTTACAATAGGAATTTTTGGGTTCGTACAATCCGTTCGCGAGATATGGGACTTTGAAGCTAAGAAATGGTTGACAAGACAACAAATTTTTCGCAATTCTGCTGCTACAAATGCTTAACCAGAATGGCCTAGGGAAAAAATACACATACCTTTGTAATCGGGCGAGTTTCTACTTTCAAATGCAATAGGAATTTTTGGGTTAGGTCAATCCGTTCGCGAGATATGAGAGTTTGAAGCTAAGAAATGGTTGAGAAGACAACAAATTTTTCGCAAATCTGCTGCTCCAAACGCTTAACCAGAATGGCCTAGGGAAAAAATACGCATACCGTTGTAATCGGGCGAGTTTCTACTTTCAAATGCAATAGGAATTTTTGGGTTAGGTCCATCCGTTCGCGAGATATGAGAGTTTGAAGCTAAGAAATGGTTGAGAAGGCAAAAAATTTTTCGCAATTCTGCTGCTCCAAACGCTTAACCAGAATGCCCTAGGGAAAAAATACACATACCGTTGTAATCGGGCGAGTTTCTACTTTCAGACGCAACAGGAATTTTTAGGTTAGGTCAATCCGTTCGCGAGATATGGGAGTTTGAAGCCAAGAAATGGTTGACAAGACAACAAATTTTTCGCACTTCTGCTGCTCCAATCGCTTAACCAGAATGGCCTAGGGAAAAAATACGCATACCGTTGTAATCGGGCGAGTTTCTACTTTCAAATGCAATAGGAATTTTTGGGTTAGGTCCATCCGTTCGCGAGATATGAGAGTTTGAATCTAAGAAATGGTTGAGAAGGCAAAAAATTTTTCGCAATTCTGCTGCTCCAAACGCTTAACCAGAATGCCCTAGGGAAAAAATGCACATACCGTTGTAATCGGGCGAGTTTCTACTTTCAGACGCAACAGGAATTTTTGGGTTAGGTCAATCCGTTCGCGAGATATGGGAGTTTGAATCCAAGAAATGGTTGAGAAGGCAAAAAATTTTTCGCAATTCTGCTGCTCCAAACTCTTAACCAGAATGGCCAAGGAAAAAAATACACATACCCTTGTAATCGGGCGAGTTTCTACATTCAGTTACAATAGGAATTTTTGGGTTCGGTCAATCCGTTCGCGAGATATGGGACTTTGAAGCTAAGAAATGGTTGACAAGACAACAAATTTTTCGCACTTCTGCTGCTCCAATCGCTTAACCAGAATGGCCTAGGGAAAAAATACACATACCGTTGTAATCGGGCGAGTTTCTACTTTCAAATGCAATAGGAATTTTTGGGTTAGGTCCATCCGTTCGCGAGATATGAGAGTTTGAAGCTAAGAAATGGTTGAGAAGGCAAGAAATTTTTCGCAATTCTGCTGCTCCAAACGCTTAACCAGAATGCCCTAGGGAAAAAATACACATACCGTTGTAATCGGGCGAGTTTCTACTTTCAGATGCAATAGGAATTTTTGGGTTAGGTCCATCCGTTCGCGAGATATGGGAGTTTGAAGCCAAGAAATGGTTGACAAGACAACAAATTTTTCGCACTTCTGCTGCTCCAATCGCTTAACCAGAATGGCCTAGGGAAAAAATACGCATACCTTTGTAATCGGGCGAGTTTCTACTTTCAAATGCAATAGGAATTTTTGGGTTAGGTCCATCCGTTCGCGAGATATGAGAGTTTGAAGCTAAGAAATGGTTGAGAAGGCAAAAAATTTTCGCAATTCTGCTGCTCCAAACGCTTAACCAGAATGCCCTAGGGAAAAAATACACATACCGTTGCAATCGGGCGAGTTTCTAATTTCAGACGCAACAGGAATTTTTGGGTTAGGTCAATCCGTTCGCGAGATATGGGAGTTTGAAGCCAAGAAATGGTTGAGAAGGCAAAAAATTTTTCGCAATTCTGCTGCTCCAAACTCATAACCAGAATGGCCAAGGAAAAAAATACACATACCCTTGTAATCGGGCGAGTTTTTACATTCAGTTACAATAGGAATTTTTGGGTTCGGTCAATCCGTTCGCGAGATATGGGACTTTGAAGCTAAGAAATGGTTGACAAGACAACAAATTTTTCGCAATTCTGCTGCTACAAATGCTTAACCAGAATGGCCTAGGGAAAAAATACACATAACCTTGTAATCGGGCGAGTTTCTACATTCAGTTACAATAGGAATTTTTGGGTTCGGTCAATCCGTTCGCGAGATATGGGACTTTAAGCTAAGAAATGGTTGACAAGACAACAAATTTTTCGCAATTCTGCTGCTACAAATGCTTAACCAGAATGGCCTAGGGAAAAAATACACATACCTTTGTAATCGGGCGAGTTTCTACTTTCAAATGCAATAGGAATTTTTGGGTTAGGTCAATCCGTTCGCGAGATATGAGAGTTTGAAGCTAAGAAATGGTTGACAAGACAACAAATTTTTCGCACTTCTGCTGCTCCAATCGCTTAACCAGAATGGCCTAGGGGAAAAATACACGTGCCGTTGTAATCGGGCGAGTTTCTACTTTCAAATGCAATAGGAATTTTTGGGTTAGGTCCATCCGTTCGCGAGATATGAGAGTTTGAATCTAAGAAATGGTTGAGAAGGCAAAAAATTTTTCGCAATTCTGCTGCTCCAAACGCTTAACCAGAATGCCCTAGGGAAAAAATACACATATCGTTGTAATCGGGCGAGTTTCTACTTTCAGACGCAACAGGAATTTTTGGGTTAGGTCAATCCGTTCGCGAGATATGGGAGTTTGAAGCCAAGAAATGGTTGACAAGACAACAAATTTTTCGCACTTCTGCTGCTCCAATCGCTTAACCAGAATGGCCTAGGGAAAAAATACGCATACCGTTGTAATCGGGCGAGTTTCTACTTTCAAATGCAGTAGGAATTTTTGGGTTAGGTCCATCCGTTCGCGAGATATGAGAGTTTGAATCTAAGAAATGGTTGAGAAGGCAAAAAATTTTTCGCAATTCTGCTGCTCCAAACGCTTAACCAGAATGCCCTAGGGAAAAAATGCACATACCGTTGTAATCGGGCGAGTTTCTACTTTCAGACGCAAGTGGAATTTTTGGGTTAGGTCAATCCTTTCGCGAGATATGGGAGTTTGAATCCAAGAAATGGTTGAGAAGGCAAAAAATTTTTCGCAATTCTGCTGCTCCAAACTCTTAACCAGAATGGCCAAGGAAAAAAATACACATACCCTTGTAATCGGGCGAGTTTCTACATTCAGTTACAATAGGAATTTTTGGGTTCGGTCAATCCGTTCGCGAGATATGGGACTTTGAAGCTAAGAAATGGTTGACAAGACAACAAATTTTTCGCACTTCTGCTGCTCCAATCGCTTAACCAGATTGGCCTAGGGAAAAAATACGCATACCGTTGTAATCGGGCGAGTTTCTACTTTCAAATGCAATAGGAATTTTTGGGTTAGGTCCATCCGTTCGCGAGATATGAGAGTTTGAAGCTAAGAAATGGTTCAGAAGGCAAGAAATTTTTCGCAATTCTGCTGCTCCAAACGCTTAACCAGAATGCCCTAGGGAAAAAAATACACATACCGTTGTAATCGGGCGAGTTTCTACTTACAGATGCAATAGGAATTTTTGGGTTAGGTCCATCCGTTCGCGAGATATGGGAGTTTGAAGCCAAGAAATGGTTGACAAGACAACAAATTTTTCGCACTTCTGCTGCTCCAATCGCTTAACCAGAATGGCCTAGGGAAAAAATACGCATACCGTTGTAATCGGGCGAGTTTCTACTTTCAGACGCAACAGGAATTTTTAGGTTAGGTCAATCCGTTCGCGAGATATGGGAGTTTGAAGCCAAGAAATGGTTGACAAGACAACAAATTTTTCGCAATTCTGCTGCTCCAAACTCTTAACCAGAATGGCCAAGGAAAAAAATACACATACCCTTGTAATCGGGCGAGTTTCTACATTCAGTTACAATAGGAATTTTTGGGTTCGGTCAATCCGTTCGCGAGATATGGGACTTTGAAGCTAAGAAATGGTTGACAAGACAACAAATTTTTCGCACTTCTGCTGCTCCAATCGCTTAACCAGAATGGCCTAGGGAAAAAATACACATACCGTTGTAATCGGGCGAGTTTCTACTTTCAAATGCAATAGGAATTTTTGGGTTAGGTCCATCCGTTCGCGAGATATGAGAGTTTGAAGCTAAGAAATGGTTGAGAAGGCAAGAAATTTTTCGCAATTCTGCTGCTCCAAACGCTTAACCAGAATGCCCTAGGGAAAAAATACACATACCGTTGTAATCGGGCGAGTTTCTACTTTCAGATGCAATAGGAATTTTTGGGTTAGGTCCATCCGTTCGCGAGATATGGGAGTTTGAAGCCAAGAAATGGTTGACAAGACAACAAATTTTTCGCACTTCTGCTGCTCCAATCGCTTAACCAGAATGGCCTAGGGAAAAAATACGCATACCTTTGTAATCGGGCGAGTTTCTACTTTCAAATGCAATAGGAATTTTTGGGTTAGGTCCATCCGTTCGCGAGATATGAGAGTTTGAAGCCAAGAAATGGTTGAGAAGGCAAAAAATTTTTCGCAATTCTGCTGCTCCAAACGCTTAACCAGAATGCCCTAGGGAAAAAATGCACATACCGTTGTAATCGGGCGAGTTTCTACTTTCAGACGCAAGTGGAATTTTTGGGTTAGGTCAATCCTTTCGCGAGATATGGGAGTTTGAATCCAAGAAATGGTTGAGAAGGCAAAAAATTTTTCGCAATTCTGCTGCTCCAAACTCTTAACCAGAATGGCCAAGGAAAAAAATACACATACCCTTGTAATCGGGCGAGTTTCTACATTCAGTTACAATAGGAATTTTTGGGTTCGGTCAATCCGTTCGCGAGATATGGGACTTTGAAGCTAAGAAATGGTTGACAAGACAACAAATTTTTCGCACTTCTGCTGCTCCAATCGCTTAACCAGATTGGCCTAGGGAAAAAATACGCATACCGTTGTAATCGGGCGAGTTTCTACTTTCAAATGCAATAGGAATTTTTGGGTTAGGTCCATCCGTTCGCGAGATATGAGAGTTTGAAGCTAAGAAATGGTTCAGAAGGCAAGAAATTTTTCGCAATTCTGCTGCTCCAAACGCTTAACCAGAATGCCCTAGGGAAAAAATACACATACCGTTGTAATCGGGCGAGTTTCTACTTTCAGATGCAATAGGAATTTTTGGGTTAGGTCCATCCGTTCGCGAGATATGGGAGTTTGAAGCCAAGAAATGGTTGACAAGACAACAAATTTTTCGCACTTCTGCTGCTCCAATCGCTTAACCAGAATGGCCTAGGGAAAAAATACGCATACCGTTGTAATCGGGCGAGTTTCTACTTTCAAATGCAATAGGAATTTTTGGGTTAGGTCCATCCGTTCGCGAGATATGAGAGTTTGAAGCTAAGAAATGGTTGAGAAGGCAAAAAATTTTTCGCAATTCTGCTGCTCCAAACGCATAACCAGAATGCCCTAGGGAAAAAATACACATACCGTTGTAATCGGGCGAGTTTCTAATTTCAGACGCAACAGGAATTTTTGGGTTAGGTCAATCCGTTCGCGAGATATGGGAGTTTGAATCCAAGAAATGGTTGAGAAGGCAAAAAATTTTTCGCAATTCTGCTGCTCCAAACTCTTAACCAGAATGGCCAAGGGAAAAAATACACATACCCTTGTAATCGGGCGAGTTTCTACATTCAGTTACAATAGGAATTTTTGGGTTCGGTCAATCCGTTCGCGAGATATGGGACTTTGAAGCTAAGAAATGGTTGACAAGACAACAAATTTTTCGCACTTCTGCTGCTCCAATCGCTTAACCAGAATGCCCTAGGGGAAAAATACACGTACCGTTGTAATCGGGCGAGTTTCTACTTTCAGACGCAATAGGAATTTTTCGGTTAGGTCAATCCGTTCGCGAGATATGGGAGTTTGAAGCTAAGAAATGGTTGAGAAGACAACAAATTTTTCGCAAATCTGCTGCTCCAAACGCTTAACCAGAATGGCCTAGGGAAAAAATAGGCATACCGTTGTAATCGGGCGAGTTTCTACTTTCAAATGCAATAGGAATTTTTGGGTTAGGTCAATCCGTTCGCGAGATATGGGAGTTTGAAGCCAAGAAATGGTTGACAAGACAACAAATTTTTCGCACTTCTGCTGCTCCAATCGCTTAACCAGAATGGCCTAGGGAAAAAATACACATACCGTTGTAATCGGGCGAGTTTCTACTTTCAGACGCTACAGGAATTTTTGGGTTAGGTCAATCCGTTCGCGAGATATGGGAGTTTGAATCCAAGAAATGGTTGAGAAGGCAAAAAATTTTTCGCAATTCTGCTGCTCCAAACTCTTAACCAGAATGGCCAAGGAAAAAAATACACATACCCTTGTAATCGGGCGAGTTTCTACATTCAGTTACAATAGGAATTTTTGGGTTCGGTCAATCCGTTCGCGAGATATGGGACTTTGAAGCTAAGAAATGGTTGACAAGACAACAAATTTTTCGCACTTCTGCTGCTCCAATCGCTTAACCAGAATGGCCTAGGGGAAAAATACACGTACCGTTGTAATCGGGCGAGTTTCTACTTTCAGACGCAATAGGAATTTTTCGGTTAGGTCAATCCGTTCGCGAGATATGGGAGTTTGAAGCCAAGAAATGGTTGAGAGGGCAAAAATTTTTCGCAATTCTGCTGCTCCAAACTCTTAACCAGAATGGCCAAGGAAAAAAATACACATACCGTTGTAATCGGGCGAGTTTCTACTTTCAGATGCAATAGGAATTTTTGGGTTAGGTCCATCCGTTCGCGAGATATGGGAGTTTGAAGCCAAGAAATGGTTGACAAGACAACAAATTTTTCGCACTTCTGCTGCTCCAATCGCTTAACCAGAATGGCCTAGGGAAAAAATACGCACACCGTTGTAATCGGGCGAGTTTCTACTTTCAAATGCAATAGGAATTTTTGGGTTAGGTCCATCCGTTCGCGAGATATGAGAGTTTGAAGCTAAGAAATGGTTGAGAAGGCAAAAAATTTTTCGCAATTCTGCTGCTCCAAACGCTTAACCAGAATGCTCTAGGGAAAAAATACACATACCGTTGTAATCGGGCGAGTTTCTAATTTCAGACGCAACAGGAATTTTTGGGTTAGGTCAATCCGTTCGCGAGATATGGGAGTTTGAATCCAAGAAATGCTTGAGAAGGCAAAAAATTTTTCGCAATTCTGCTGTTCCAAACTCTTAACCAGAATGGCCAAGGAAAAAAATACACATACCCTTGTAATCGGGCGAGTTTCTACATTCAGTTACAATAGGAATTTTTGGGTTCGGTCAATCCGTTCGCGAGATATGGGACTTTGAAGCTAAGAAATGGTTGACAAGACAACAATTTTTCGCACTTCTGCTGCTCCAATCGCTTAACCAGAATGCCCTAGGGGAAAAATACACGTACCGTTGTAATCGGGCGAGTTTCTACTTTCAGACGCAATAGGAATTTTTCGGTTAGGTCAATCCGTTCGCGAGATATGGGAGTTTGAAGCCAAGAAATGGTTGAGAAGGCAAAAAATTTTTCGCATTTCTGCTGCTCCAAACTCATAACCAGAATGGCCAAGGAAAAAAATACACATACCTTTGTAATCGGGCGAGTTTCTACTTTCAAATGCAATAGGAATTTTTGGGTTAGGTCAATCCGTTCGCGAGATATGAGAGTTTGAAGCTAAGAAATGGTTGAGAAGACAACAAATTTTTCGCAAATCTGCTGCTCCAAACGCTTAACCAGAATGGCCTAGGGAAAAAATACGCATACCGTTGTAATCGGGCGAGTTTCTACTTTCAAATGCAATAGGAATTTTTGGGTTAGGTCCATCCGTTCGCGAGATATGAGAGTTTGAAGCTAAGAAATGGTTGAGAAGGCAAAATATTTTTCGCAATTCTGCTGCTCCAAACTCATAACCAGATTGGCCAAGGAAAAAAATACACATACCCTTGTAATCGGGCGAGTTTCTACATTCAGTTACAATAGGAATTTTTGGGTTCGGTCAATTCGTTCGCGAGATATGGGACTTTGAAGCTAAGAAATGGTTGACAAGACAACAAATTTTTCGCAATTCTGCTGCTACAAATGCTTAACCAGAATGGCCTAGGGAAAAAATACACATACCTTTGTAATCGGTCGAGTTTCTACTTTCAAATGCAATAGGAATTTTTGGGTTAGGTCAATCCGTTCGCGAGATACGAGAGTTTGAACTAAGAAATGGTTGAGAAGACAACAAATTTTTCGCAAATCTGCTGCTCCAAACGCTTAACCAGAATGGCCTAGGGAAAAAATACGCATACCGTTGTAATCGGGCGAGTTTCTACTTTCAAATGCAATAGGAATTTTTGGTTTAGGTCCATCCGTTCGCGAGATATGAGAGTTTGAAGCTAAGAAATGGTTGAGAATCCAAAAAATTTTTCGCAATTCTGCTGCTCCAAACGCTTAACCAGAATGCCCTAGGGAAAAAATACACATACCGTTGTAATCGGGCGAGTTTCTACTTTCAGACGCAACAGGAATTTTTGGGTTAGGTCAATCCGTTCGCGAGATATGGGAGTTTGAAGCCAAGAAATGGTTGACAAGACAACAAATTTTTCGCACTTCTGCTGCTCCAATCGCTTAACCAGAATGGCCTAGGGAAAAAATACGCATACCGTTGTAATCGGGCGAGTTTCTACTTTCAAATGCAATAGGAATTTTTGGGTTAGGTCCATCCGTTCGCGAGATATGAGAGTTTGAATCTAAGAAATGGTTGAGAAGGCAAAAAATTTTTCGCAATTCTGCTGCTCCAAACGCTTAACCAGAATGCCCTAGGGAAAAAATACACATACCGTTGTAATCGGGCGAGTTTCTACTTTCAGACGCAACAGGAATTTTTGGGTTAGGTCAATCCGTTCGCGAGATATGGGAGTTTGAATCCAAGAAATGGTTGAGAAGGCAAAAAATTTTTCGCAATTCCGCTGCTCCAAACTCTTAACCAGAATGGCCAAGGAAAAAAATACACATACCGTTGTAATCGGGCGAGTTTCTACTTTCAGATGCAATAGGAATTTTTGGGTTAGTACCATCCGTTCGCGAGATATGGGAGTTTGAAGCCAAGAAATGGTTGACAAGACAACAAATTTTTCGCACTTCTGCTGCTCCGATCGCTTAACCAGAATGGCCTAGGGAAAAAATACGCATACCGTTGTAATCGGGCGAGCTTCTACTTTCAAATGCAATAGGAATTTTTGGGTTAGGTCCATCCGTTCGCGAGATATGAGAGTTTGAAGCTAAGAAATGGTTGAGGAGGCAAAAAATTTTTCGCAATTCTGCTGCTCCAAACGCTTAACCAGAATGCCCTAGGGAAAAATTCACATACCGTTGTAATCGGGCGAGTTTCTAATTTCAGACGCAACAGGAATTTTTGGGTTAGGTCAATCCGTTCGCGAGATATGGGAGTTTGAATCCAAGAAATGGTTGAGAAGGCAAAAAATTTTTCGCAATTCTGCTGCTACAAATGCTTAACCAGAATGGCCTAGGGAAAAAATACACATACCGTTGTAATCGGGCGAGTTTCTACTTTCAAATGCAATAGGAATTTTTGGGTTAGGTCAAACCGTTCGCAAGATATGGGAGTTTGAAGCCAAGAAATGGTTGAGAAGGCAAAAAATTTTTCGCAATTCTGCTGCTACAAATGCTTAACCAGAATGGCCTAGGGAAAAAATACACATACCGTTGTAATCGGGCGAGTTTCTACATTCAGTTACAACAGGAATTTTTGGGTTCGGTCAATCCGTTCGCGAGATATGGGACTTTGAAGCTAAGAAATGGTTGACAAGACAACAAATTTTTCGCACTTCTGCTGCTCCAATCGCTTAACCAGAATGCCCTAGGGGAAAAATACACGTACCGTTGTAATCGGGCGAGTTTCTACTTTCAGACGCAATAGGAATTTTTCGGTTAGGTCAATCCGTTCGCGAGATATGGGAGTTTGAAGCCAAGAAATGGTTGAGAAGGCAAAAAATTTTTCGCAATTCTGCTGCTCCAAACTCATAACCAGAATGGCCAAGGAAAAAAATACACATACCCTTGTAATCGGGCGAGTTTCTACATTCAGTTACAATAGGAATTTTTGGGTTCGGTCAATCCGTTCGCGAGATATGGGACTTTGAAGCTAAGAAATGGTTGACAAGACAACAAATTTTTCGCAATTCTGCTGCTCCAATCGCTTAACCAGAATGGCCTAGGGGAAAAATACACGTACCGTTGTAATCGGGCGAGTTTCTACTTTCAGACGCAATAGGAATTTTTGGGTTAGGTCAATCCGTTCGCAAGGTATGGGAGTTTGAAGCCAAGAAATGGTTGAGAAGGCAAAAAATTTTTCGCAATTCTGCTGCTACAAATGCTTAACCAGAATGGCCTAGGGAAAAAATACACATACCGTTGTAATCGGGCGAGTTTCTACTTTCAAATGCAATAGGAATTTTTGGGTTAGGTCAATCCGTTCGCAAGGTATGGGAGTTTGAAGCCAAGAAATGGTTGAGAAGGCAAAAAATTTTTCGCAATTCTGCTGCTACAAATGCTTAACCAGAATGGCCTAGGGAAAAAATACACATACCGTTGTAATCGGGCGAGTTTCTACTTTCAAATGCAATAGGAATTTTTGGGTTAGGTCAATCCGTTCGCGAGATATGGGAGTTTGAAGGCAAGAAATGGTTGAGAAGGCAAAAAATTTTTCGCAATTCTGCTGCTCCAAACGCTTAACCAGAATGCCCTAGGGAAAAAATACACATACCGTTGTAATCGGGCGAGTTTCTAATTTCAGACGCAACAGGAATTTTTGGGTTAGGTCAATCCGTTCGCGAGATATGGGAGTTTGAATCCAAGAAATGGTTGAGAAGGCAAAAAATTTTTCGCAATTCTGCTGCTCCAAACTCTTAACCAGAATGGCCAAGGAAAAAAATACACATACCCTTGTACGGGCGAGTTTCTACATTCAGTTACAATAGGAATTTTTGGGTTCGGTCAATCCGTTCGCGAGATATGGGACTTTGAAGCTAAGAAATGGTTGACAAGACAACAAATTTTTCGCTCTTCTGCTGCTCCAATCGCTTAACCAGAATGGCCTAGGGGAAAAATACACGTACCGTTGTAATCGGGCGAGTTTCTACTTTCAGACGCAATAGGAATTTTTCGGTTAGGTTAATCCTTTCGCGACATATGGGAGTTTGAAGCCAAGAAATGGTTGAGAAGGCAAAAAATTTTTCGCAATTCTGCTGCTCCAAACTCTTAACCAGAATGGCCAAGGAAAAAAATACACATACCGTTGTAATCGGGCGAGTTTCTACTTTCAGATGCAATAGGAATTTTTGGGTTAGGTCCATCCGTTCGCGAGATATGGGAGTTTGAAGCCAAGAAATGGTTGACAAGACAACAAATTTTTCGCACGTCTGCTGCTCCAATCGCTTAACCAGAATGGCCTAGGGAAAAAATACGCATACCGTTGTAATCGGGCGAGTTTCTACTTTCAAATGCAATAGGAATTTTTGGGTTAGGTCCATCCGTTCGCGAGATATGAGAGTTTGAAGCTAAGAAATGGTTGAGAAGGCAAAAAATTTTTCGCAATTCTGCTGCTCCAAACGCTTAACCAGAATGCCCTAGGGAAAAAATACACATACCGTTGTAATCGGGCGAGTTTCTAATTTCAGACGCAACAGGAATTTTTGGGTTAGGTCAATCCGTTCGCGAGATATGGGAGTTTGAATCCAAGAAATGGTTGAGAAGGCAAAAAATTTTTCGCAATTCTGCTGCTCCAAACTCTTAACCAGAATGGCCAAGGAAAAAAATACACATAACCTTGTAATCGGGCGAGTTTCTACATTCAGTTGCAATAGGAATTTTTGGGTTCGGTCAATCCGTTCGCGAGATATGGGACTTTGAAGCTAAGAAATGGTTGACAAGACAACAAATTTTTCGCACTTCTGCTGCAATCGCTTAACCAGAATGGGCTAGGGAAAAATACACATACCGTTGTAATCCGGCGAGTTTCTACATTCAGTTAAAATAGGAATTTTTGTGTTCAGTCAATCCGTTCGCGACATATAGGACTTTGAAGCTAAGAAATGGTTGACAAGACAACAAATTTTTCGCAATTCTGCTGCTACAAATGCTTAACCAGAATGGCCTAGGGAAAAAATACACATACCGTTGTAATCGGGCGAGTTTCTACTTTCAAATGCAATAGGAATTTTTGGGTTAGGTCAATCCGTTCGCGAGATATGGGAGTTTGAAGCCAAGAAATGGTTGAGAAGGCAAAAAATTTTTCGCAATTCTGCTGCTTCAAATGCTTAACCAGAATTGCCTAGGGAAAAAATACACATACCTTTGTAATCGGGCGAGTTTCTACTTTCAAATGCAATAGGAATTTTTGGGTTAGGTCAATCCGTTCGCGAGATATGAGAGTTTGAATCTAAGAAATGGTTGAGAAGACAACAAATTTTTCGCAAATCTGCTGCTCCAAACGCTTAACCAGAATGGCCTAGGGAAAAAATACGCATACCGTTGTAATCGGGCGAGTTTCTACTTTCAAATGCAATAGGAATTTTTGGGTTAGGTCCATCCGTTCGCGAGATATGAGAGTTTGAAGCTAAGAAATGGTTGAGAAGGCAAAAAATTTTTCGCAATTCTGCTGCTCCAAACGCTTAACCAGAATGCCCTAGGGAAAAAATACACATACCGTTGTAATCGGGCGAGTTTCTACTTTCAGATGCAATAGGAATTTTTGGGTTAGGACAATCCGTTCGCGAGATATGGGAGATTGAAGCCAAGAAATGGTTGACAAGACAACAAATTTGTCGCACTTCTGCTGCTCCAATCGCTTAAACAGAATGGCCTAGGGAAAAAATACGCATACCGTTGTAATCGGGCGAGTTTCTACTTTCAGACGCAACAGGAATTTTTGGGTTAGGTCAATCCGTTCGCGAGATATGGGAGTTTGAATCCAAGAAATGGTTGAGAAGGCAAAAAATTTTTCGCAATTCTGCTGCTCCAAACCCTTAACCAGAATGGCCAAGGAAAAAAATACACCTACCCTTGTAATCGGGCGAGTTTCTACATTCAGTTACAATAGGAATTTTTGGGTTCGGTCAATCCGTTCGCGAGATATGGGACTTTGAAGCTAAGAAATGGTTGACAAGACAACAAATTTTTCGCACTTCTGCTGCTCCAATCGCTTAACCAGAATGGACTAGGGGAAAAATACACGTACCGTTGTAATCGGGCGAGTTTCTACTTTCAGACGCAATAGGAATTTTTCGGTTAGGTCAATCCGTTCGCGAGATATGGGAGTTTGAAGCCAAGAAATGGTTGAGAAGGCAAAAAATTTTTCGCAATTCTGCTGCTCCAAACTCTTAACCAGAATGGCCAAGGAAAAAAATACACATACCCTTGTAATCGGGCGAGTTTCTACATTCAGTTACAATAGGAATTTTTGGGTTCGGTCAATCCGTTCGCGAGATATGGGACTTTGAAGCTAAGAAATGGTTGACAAGACAACAAATTTTTCGCAATTCTGCTGCTACAAATGCTTAACCAGAATGGCCTAGGGAAAAAATACACATACCTTTGTAATCGGGCGAGTTTCTACTTTCAAATGCAATAGGAATTTTTGGGTTAGGTCAATCCGTTCGCGAGATATGAGAGTTTGAAGCTAAGAAATGGTTGAGAAGACAACAAATTTTTCGCAAATCTGCTGCTCCAAACGCTTAACCAGAATGGCCTAGGGAAAAAATACGCATACCGTTGTAATCGGGCGAGTTTCTACTTTCAAATGCAATAGGAATTTTTGGGTTAGGTCCATCCGTTCGCGAGATATGAGAGTTTGAAGCTAAGAAATGGTTGAGAAGGCAAAATATTTTTCGCAATTCTGCTGCTCCAAACTCATAACCAGAATGGTCAAGGAAAAAAATACACATACCCTTGTAATCGGGCGAGTTTCTACATTCAGTTACAATAGGAATTTTTGGGTTCGGTCAATCCGTTCGCGAAATATGGGACTTTGAAGCTAAGAAATGGTTGACAAGACAACAAATTTTTCGCAATTCTGCTGCTACAAATGCTTAACCAGAATGGCCTAGGGAAAAAATACACATACCGTTGTAATCGGGCGAGTTTCTACTTTCAAATGCAATAGGAATTTTTGGGTTAGGTCAATCCGTTCGCGAGATATGGGAGTTTGAAGCCAAGAAATGGTTGAGAAGGCAAAAAATTTTTCGCAATTCTGCTGCTTCAAATGCTTAACCAGAATTGCCTAGGGAAAAAATACACATACCTTTGTAATCGGGCGAGTTTCTACTTTCAAATGCAATAGGAATTTTTGGGTTAGGTCAATCCGTTCGCGAGATATGAGAGTTTGAATCTAAGAAATGGTTGAGAAGACAACAAATTTTTCGCAAATCTGCTGCTCCAAACGCTTAACCAGAATGGCCTAGGGAAAAAATACGCATACCGTTGTAATCGGGCGAGTTTCTACTTTCAAATGCAATAGGAATTTTTGGGTTAGGTCCATCCGTTCGCGAGATATGAGAGTTTGAAGCTAAGAAATGGTTGAGAAGGCAAAAAATTTTTCGCAATTCTGCTGCTCCAAACGCTTAACCAGAATGCCCTAGGGAAAAAATACACATACCGTTGTAATCGGGCGAGTTTCTACTTTCAGATGCAATAGGAATTTTTGGGTTAGGACAATCCGTTCGCGAGATATGGGAGATTGAAGCCAAGAAATGGTTGACAAGACAACAAATTTGTCGCACTTCTGCTGCTCCAATCGCTTAAACAGAATGGCCTAGGGAAAAAATACGCATACCGTTGTAATCGGGCGAGTTTCTACTTTCAGACGCAACAGGAATTTTTGGGTTAGGTCAATCCGTTCGCGAGATATGGGAGTTTGAATCCAAGAAATGGTTGAGAAGGCAAAAAATTTTTCGCAATTCTGCTGCTCCGAACCCTTAACCAGAATGGCCAAGGAAAAAAATACACCTACCCTTGTAATCGGGCGAGTTTCTACATTCAGTTACAATAGGAATTTTTGGGTTCGGTCAATCCGTTCGCGAGATATGGGACTTTGAAGCTAAGAAATGGTTGACAAGACAACAAATTTTTCGCAATTCTGCTGCTACAAATGCTTAACCAGAATGGCCTAGGGAAAAAATACACATACCTTTGTAATCGGGCGAGTTTCTACTTTCAAATGCAATAGGAATTTTTGGGTTAGGTCAATCCGTTCGCGAGATATGAGAGTTTGAAGCTAAGAAATGGTTGAGAAGACAACAAATTTTTCGCAAATCTGCTGCTCCAAACGCTTAACCAGAATGGCCTAGGGAAAAAATACGCATACCGTTGTAATCGGGCGAGTTTCTACTTTCAAATGCAATAGGAATTTTTGGGTTAGGTCCATCCGTTCGCGAGATATGAGAGTTTGAAGCTAAGAAATGGTTGAGAAGGCAAAATATTTTTCGCAATTCTGCTGCTCCAAACTCATAACCAGAATGGTCAAGGAAAAAAATACACATACCCTTGTAATCGGGCGAGTTTCTACATTCAGTTACAATAGGAATTTTTGGGTTCGGTCAATCCGTTCGCGAAATATGGGACTTTGAAGCTAAGAAATGGTTGACAAGACAACAAATTTTTCGCAATTCTGCTGCTACAAATGCTTAACCAGAATGGCCTAGGGAAAAAATACACATACCTTTGTAATCGGGCGAGTTTCTACTTTCAGATGCAATAGGAATTTTTGGGTTAGGACAATCCGTTCGCGAGATATGGGAGTTTGAAGCCAAGAAATGGTTGACAAGACAACAAATTTGTCGCACTTCTGCTGCTCCAATCGCTTAAACAGAATGGCCTAGGGAAAAAATACGCATACCGTTGTAATCGGGCGAATTTCTACTTTCAAATGCAATACGAATTTTTGGGTTAGTTCCATCCGTTCGCGAGATATGAGAGTTTGAATCTAAGAAATGGTTGAGAAGGCAAAAAATTTTTCGCAATTCTGCTGCTCCAAACGCTTAACCAGAATGCCCTAGGGAAAAAATACACATACCGTTGTAATCGGGCGAGTTTCTACTTTCAGACGCAACAGGAATTTTTGGGTTAGGTCAATCCGTTCGCGAGATATGGGAGTTTGAATCCAAGAAATGGTTGAGAAGGCAAAAAATTTTTCGCAATTCTGCTGCTCCAAACTCTTAACCAGAATGGCCAAGGAAAAAAATACACATACCCTTGTAATCGGGCGAGTTTCTACATTCAGTTACAATAGGAATTTTTGGGTTCGGTCAATCCGTTCGCGAGATATGGGACTTTGAAGCTAAGAAATGGTTGACAAGACAACAAATTTTTCGCACTTCTGCTGCTCCAATCGCTTAACCAGAATGGCCTAGGGGAAAAATACACGTACCGTTGTAATCGGGCGAGTTCCTACTTTCAGACGCAATAGGAATTTTTCGGTTAGGTCAATCCGTTCGCGAGATATGGGAGTTTGAAGCCAAGAAATGGTTGAGAAGGCAAAAAATTTTTCGCAATACTGCTGCTCCAAACTCTTAACCAGAATGGCCAAGGAAAAAAATACACATACCGTTGTAATCGGGCGAGTTTCTACTTTCAGATCTAATAGGAATTTTTGGGTTAGGTCCATCCGTTCGCGAGATATGGGAGTTTGAAGCCAAGAAATGGTTGACAAGAAAACAAATTTTTCGCACGTCTGCTGCTCCAATCGCTTAACCAGAATGGCCTAGGGAAAAAATACGCATACCGTTGTAATCGGGCGAGTTTCTACTTTCAAATGCAATAGGAATTTTTGGGTTAGGTCCATCCGTTCGCGAGATATGAGAGTTTGAAGCTAAGAAATGGTTGAGAAGGCAAAATATTTTTCGCAATTCTGCTGCTCCAAACTCATAACCAGAATGGTCAAGGAAAAAAATACACATACCCTTGTAATCGGGCGAGTTTCTACATTCAGTTACAATAGGAATTTTTGGGTTAGGTCAATCCGTTCACGAGATATGGGAGTTTGAATCCAAGAAATGGTTGAGAAGGCAAAAAATTTTTCGCAATTCTGCTGCTCCAAACTCTTAACCAGAACGGCCAAGGAAAAAAATACACATACCCTTGTAATCGGGCGAGTTTGTACATTCAGTTACAATAGGAATTTTTGGGTTCGGTCAATCCGTTCGCGAGATATGGGACTTTGAAGCTAAGAAATGGTTGACAAGACAACAAATTTTTCGCATTTCTGCTGCTCCAATCGCTTAACCAGAATGCCCTAGGGGAAAAATACACGTACCGTTGTAATCGGGCGAGTTTCTACTTTCAGACGCAACAAGAATTTTTGGGTTAGGTCAATCCGTTCGCGAGATATGGGAGTTTGAAGCCAAGAAATGGTTGAGAAGGCAAAAAATTTTTCGCAATTCTGCTGCTCCAAACTCATAACCAGAATGGACAAGGAAAAAAATACACATACCCTTGTAATCGGGCGAGTTTCCACATTCAGTTACAATAGGAATTTTTGGGTTCGGTCAATCCGTTCGCGAGATATGGGACTTTGAAGCTAAGAAATGGTTGACAAGACAACAAATTTTTCGCAATTCTGCTGCTACAAATGCTTAACCAGAATGGCCTAGGGAAAAAATACACATACCTTTGTAATCGGGCGAGTTTCTACTTTCAAATGCAATAGGAATTTTTGGGTTAGGTCCATCCGTTCGCGAGATATGAGAGTTTGAAGCTAAGAAATGGTTGAGAAAGCATAAAATTTTTCGCAATTCTGCTGCTCCAAACGCTTAACCAGAATGCCCTAGGGAAAAAATACACATACCGTTGTAATCGGGCGAGTTTCTACTTTCAGATGCAATAGGAATTTTTGGGTTAGGTCCATCCGTTCGCGAGATATGGGAGTTTGAAGCCAAGAAATGGTTGACAAGACAACAAATTTTTCGCACTTCTGCTGCTCCAATCGCTTAACCAGAATGGCCTAGGGAAAAAATACGCATACCGTTGTAATCGGGCGAGTTTCTACTGTCAAATGCAATAGGAATTTTTGGGTTAGGTCCATCCGTTCGCGAGATATGAGAGTTTGAATCTAAGAAATGGTTGAGAAGGCAAAAAATTTTTCGCAATTCTGCTGCTCCAAACGCTTAACCAGAATGCCCTAGGGAAAAAATACACATACCGTTGTAATCGGGCGAGTTTCTACTTTCAGACGCAACAAGAATTTTTGGGTTAGGTCAATCCGTTCGCGAGATATGGGAGTTTGAATCCAAGAAATGGTTGAGTAGGCAAAAAATTTTTCGCAATTCTGCTGCTCCAAACTCTTAACCAGAATGGCCAAGGAAAAAAATACACATACCCTTGTAATCGGGCGAGTTTCTACATTCAGTTACAATAGGAATTTTTGGGTTCGGTCAATCCGTTCGCGAGATATGGGACTTTGAAGCTAAGAAATGGTTGACAAGACAACAAACTTTTCGCAATTCTGCTGCTCCAATCGCTTAACCAGAATGGCCTAGGGGAAAAATATACTTACCGTTGTAATCGGGCGAGTTTCTAATTTCAGACGCAATAGGAATTTTTCGGTCAAGTCAATCCGTTCGCGTGATATGGGAGTTTGAAGCTAAGAAATGGTTTAGAACACAACAAATTTTTCGCAATTCTGCTGCACCAAACGCTTAACCAGAATGGGCTGGGGAAAAAATACACGTACCGTTGTAATCGGGCGAGTTTCTACTTTCAGACGCAATAGGAATTTTTCGGTTAGGTCAATCCGTTCGCGAGATATGGGAGTTTGAAGCCAAGAAATGGTTGAGAAGGCAAAAAATTTTTCGCAATTCTACTGCTCCAAACTCTTAACCAGAATGGCCTAGGGAAAAAATACACATACCGTTGTAAACGGGCGAGTTTCTACTTTCAAATGCAATAGGAATTTTTGGGTTAGGTCCATCCGTTCGCGAGATATGAGAGTTTGAAGCTAAGAAATGGTTGAGAAGGCAAAAAATTTTTCGCAATTCTGCTGCTCCAAACGCTTAACCAGAATGCCCTAGGGAAAAAATACACATACCGTTGTAATCGGGCGAGATTCTACTTTCAGATGCAATAGGAATTTTTGGGTTAGGACAATCCGTTCGCGAGATAGGGGAGTTTGAAGCCATGAAATGGTTGAGAAGGCAAAAAATTTTTCGCAATTCTGCTGCTCCAAACGCTTAACCAGAATGGCCTAGGGAAAAAATACACATACCGTTGTAATCGGGCGAGTTTCTACTTTCAGACGCAACAGGAATTTTTGGGCTAGGTCAATCCGTTCGCGAGATATTGGAGTTTGCAGCCAAGAAATGGTTGAGAAGGCAAAAAATTTTTCGCAATTCTGCTGCTCCAAACGCTTAGCCAGAATGGCCTAGGGAAAAAATACACATACCGTTGTAATCGGGCGAGTTTCTACTTTCAGATACAATAGGAATTTTTGGGTTCGGTCAATCCGTTCGCGAGATATGGGACTTTGAAGCTAAGAAATGGTTGACAAGACAACAAATTTTTCGCACTTCTGCTGCTCCAATCGCTTAACTAGAATGGCCTAGGGAAAAAATAAGCATACCGTTGTAATCGGGCGAGTTTCTACTTTCAAATGCAATAGGAATTTTTGGGTTAAGTCCATCCTTTCGCGAGATATGAGAGTTTGAAGCTAAGAAATGGTAGAGAAGGCAAAAAATTTTTCGCAAGTCTGCTGCTCCAAACGCTTAACCAGAATGCCCTAGGGAAAAAATACACATACCGTTGTAATCGGGCGAGTTTCCACTTTCAGACGCAACAGGAATTTTTGGGTTAGGTCAATCCGTTCGCGAGATATGGGAGTTTGAATCCAAGAAATGGTTGAGTAGGCAAAAAATTTTTCGCAATTCTGCTGCTCCAAACTCTTAACCAGAATGGCCTAGGGAAAAAATACACATACCGTTGTAAACGGGCGAGTTTCTACTTTCAAATGCAATAGGAATTTTTGGGCTAGGTCCATCCGTTCGCGAGATATGAGAGTTTGAAGCTAAGAAATGGTTGAGAAGGCAAAAAATTTTTCGCAATTCTGCTGCTCCAAACGCTTAACCAGAATGGCCTAGGGAAAAAATACACATACCGCTGTAATCGGGCGAGTTTCTACTTTCAGACGCAACAGGAATTTTTGGGTTAGGTCAATCCGTTCGCGAGATATGGGAGTTTGAAGCTAAGAAATGGTTGACAAGAAAACAAATTTTTCGCACTTCTGCTGCTCCAATCGCTTAACCAGATTGGCCTAGGGGAAAAATACACGTACCGTTGTAACCGGGCGAGTTTCTACTTTCAGATGCATAAGGAATTTTTGGGTTTGGTCAATCCGTTCGCGAGACATGGGACTTTGAAGCTAAGAAATGGTTGACAAGACAACAAATTTTTCGCAATTCTGCTGCTCCAATCGCTTAACCAGAATGTCCTAGGGGAAAAATACACATACCGTTGTAATCGGGCGAGTTTCTACTTTCAAATGCAATACGAATTTTTGGGTTAGGACAATCCGTTCGCGAGATATGAGAGTTTGGAGCTAAGAAATGGTTGAGAAGACAACAAATTTTTCGCAAATCTGCTGCTGCAAACGCTTAATCAGAATGGCCTAGGGAAAAAATACACATACCGTTGTAATCGGGCGAGTTTCTACTTTCAGACGCAACAGGAACTTTTGGGTTAGGTCAATCCGTTCGCGAGATATGGGACTTTGAAGCTAAGAAATGGTTGACAAGACAACAAATTTTTCGCAATTCTGCTGCTCCAATCGCTTAACCAGAATGGCCTAGGGGAAAAATATACTTACCCTTGTAATCGGGCGAGTTTCTACTTTCAGACGCAATAGGAATTTTTCGGTTAAGTCACTCCGTTCGCGAGATATGGGAGTTTGAAGCTAAGAAATGGTTTAGAAGACAACAAATTTTTCGCAATTCTGCTGCACCAAACGCTTAACCAGAATGGGCTGGGGAAAAAATACACGTACCGTTGTAATCGGGCGAGTTTCTACTTTCAGACGCAATAGGAATTTTTCGGATAGGTCAATCCGTTCGCGAGATATGGGAGTTTGAAGCCAAGAAATGGTTGAGAAGGCAAAAAATTTTTCGCAATTCTACTGCTCCAAACTCTTAACCAGAATGGCCTAGGGAAAAAATACACATACCGTTGTAAACGGGCGAGTTTCTACTTTCAAATGCAATAGGAATTTTTGGGTTAGGTCCATCCGTTCGCGAGATATGAGAGTTTGAAGCTAAGAAATGGTTGAGAAGGCAAAAAATTTTTCGCAATTCTGCTGCTCCATACGCTTAACCAGAATGGCCTACGGAAAAAATACACATACCGTTGTAATCGGGCGAGTTTCTACTTTCAGACGCAACAGGAATTTTTGGGTTAGGTCAATCCGTTCGCGAGATATGGGAGTTTGAAGCTAAGAAATGGTTGACAAGAAAACAAATTTTTCGCACTTCTGCTGCTCCAATCGTTTAACCAGAATGGCCTAGGGGAAAAATACACGTACCTTTGTAACCGGGCGAGTTTCTACTTTCAGATGCATAAGGAATTTTTGGGTTAGGTCAATCCGTTCGCGAGATATGGGAGTTGGAAGCCAAGAAATGGTTTAGAAGGCAACAAATTTTTCGCACTTCAGCTGCTCGAATCACTTAACCAGAATGGCCTAGGGGAAAAATACGCGTACCGTTGTAATCGGGCGAGTTTCTACTTTCAGATGCATAAGGAATTTTTGGGTTAGGTCAATCCGTTCGCGAGATATGGGACTTTGAAGCTAAGAAATGGTTGAGAAGGCAAAAAATTTTTCGCAATTCTGCTGCTCCAAACGCTTAACCAGAATGGCCAAGGAAAAAAATACACATACCCTTGTAATCGGGCGAGTTTCTACATTCAGTTACAATAGGAATTTTTGGGTTCGGTCAATCCGTTCGCGAGATATGGGACTTTGAAGCTAAGAAATGGTTGACAAGACAACAAATTTTTCGCACTTCTGCTGCTCCAATCGCTTATCCAGAATGGCCTAGGGGAAAAATACACGTACCGTTGTAATCGGGCGAGTTTCAACTTTCAGACGCAATAGGAATTTTTCGGTTAGGTCAATCCGTTCGCGAGATATGGGAGTTTGAAGCCAAGAAATGGTTGAGAAGGCAAACAATTTTTCGCAATTCTGCTGCTCCAAACGCTTAACCAGAATGGCCTAGGGGAAAAATACACGTACCGTTGTAATCGGGCGAGTTTCTACTTTCAAATGCAATAGGAATTTTTGGGTTAGGTCCATCCGTTCGCGAGGTATGAGAGTTTGAAGCTAAGAAATGGTTGAGAAGGCAAAAAATTTTTCGCAATTCTGCTGCTCCAAACGCATAACCAGAATGCCCTAGGGAAAAAATAAACATACCGTTGTAATCGGGCGAGTTTCTACTTTCAGATGCAATAGGAATTTTTGGGTTAGGACAATCCGTTCGCGAGATATCGGAGTTTGAAGCGAAGAAATGGTGGAGAAGGCAAAAAATTTTTCGCAATTCTGCTGCTCCAAACGCTTAACCAGAATGGCCTAGGGAAAAAATACACATACCGTTGTAATCGGGCGAGTTTCTACTTTCAGACGCAACAGGAATTTTTGGGTTAGGTCAATCCGTTCGCGAGATATGGGAGTTTGAAGCCAAGAAATGGTTGAGAAGGCAAAAAATTTTTCGCAATTCTGCTGCTCCAAACGCTTAACCAGAATGGCCTAGGGAAAAAATACACATACCGTTGTAATCGGGCGAGTTTCTACTTTCAGATACAATAGGAATTTTTGGGTTCGGTCAATCCTGTCGCGAGATATGGGACTTTGAAGCTAAGAAATGGTTGACAAGACAACAAATTTTTCGCACTTCTGCTGCTCCAATCGCTTAACCAGAATGGCCTAGGGGAAAAATACACGAACCGTTGTAATCGGGCGAGTTTCTACTTTAAAATGCAATAGGAATTTTTGGGTTAGGTCACTCCGTTCGCGAGATATGGGACTTTGAAGCTAAGAAATTGTTGACAAGACAACAAATTTTTCGCAATTCTGCTGCTCCAATCGCTTAACCAGATTGGCCTAGTGGAAAAATACACGTACCGTTGTAATCAGGCGAGTTTCTACTTTCAGACGCAACAGGAATTTTTGGGTTAGGTCAATCCGTTCGCGAGATATGGGAGTTTGAAGCTAAGAAATGGTTGAGAAGGCAAAAAATTTTTCGCAATTCTGCTGCTCCAAACGCTTAACCAGAATGGCCTAGGGAAAAAATACACATACCGTTGTAATCGGGCGAGTTTCTACTTTCAAATGCAATACGAATTTTTGGATTAGGTCAATCCGTTCGCGAGATATGAGAGTTTGAAGCTAAGAAATGGTTGAGAAGACAACAAATTTTTCGCACTTCTGCTGCTCCAATCGCTTAACCAGAATGGCCTAGGGGAAAAATACACGTACCGTTGTAACCGGGCGAGTTTCTACATTCAGTTACAATAGGAATTTTTGGGTTCGGTCAATCCGTTCGCGAGATATGGGACTTTGAAGCTAAGAAATGGTTGACAAGACAACAAATTTTTCGCACTTCTGCTGCTCCAATCGCTTAACCAGAATGGCCTAGGGGGAAAATACACGTACCGTTGTAATCGGGCGAGTTTCAGCTTTCAGACGCAATAGGAATTTTTCGGTTAGGTCAATCCGTTCGCGAGATATGGGAGTTTGAAGCCAAGAAATGGCTGAGAAGGCAAACAATTTTTCGCAATTCTGCTGCTCCAAACGCTTAACCAGAATGGCCTAGGGAAAAAATACACATACCGTTGTAATCGGGCGAGTTTCTACTTTCAGACGCAACAGGAATTTTTGGGTTAGGTCAATCCGTTCGCGAGATATGGGAGTTTGAAGCCAAGAAATGGTTGAGAAGGCAAAAAATTTTTCGCAATTCTGCTGCTCCAAACGCTTAACCAGAATGGCCTAGGGAAAAAATACACATACCGTTGTAATCGGGCGAGTTTCTACTTTCAGATACAATAGGAATTTTTGGGTTCGGTCAATCCTGTCGCGAGATATGGGACTTTGAAGCTAAGAAATGGTTGACAAGACAACAAATTTTTCGCACTTCTGCTGCTCCAATCGCTTAACTAGAATGGCCTAGGGGAAAAATACACGAACCGTTGTAATCGGGCGAGTTTCTACTTTAAAATGCAATAGGAATTTTTGGGTTAGGTCACTCCGTTCGCGAGATATGGGACTTTGAAGCTAAGAAATTGTTGACAAGACAACAAATTTTTCGCAATTCTGCTGCTCCAATCGCTTAACCAGAATGGCCTAGTGGAAAAATACACGTACCGTTGTAATCAGGCGAGTTTCTACTTTCAGACGCAACAGGAATTTTTGGGTTAGGTCAATCCGTTCGCGAGATATGGGAGTTTGAAGCTAAGAAATGGTTGAGAAGGCAAAAAATTTTTCGCAATTCTGCTGCTCCAAACGCTTAACCAGAATGGCCTAGGGAAAAAATACACATACCGTTGTAATCGGGCGAGTTTCTACTTTCAAATGCAATACGAATTTTTGGATTAGGTCAATCCGTTCGCGAGATATGAGAGTTTGAAGCTAAGAAATGGTTGAGAAGACAACAAATTTTTCGCACTTCTGCTGCTCCAATCGCTTAACCAGAATGGCCTAGGGGAAAAATACACGTACCGTTGTAACCGGGCGAGTTTCTACATTCAGTTACAATAGGAATTTTTGGGTTCGGTCAATCCGTTCGCGAGATATGGGACTTTGAAGCTAAGAAATGGTTGACAAGACAACAAATTTTTCGCACTTCTGCTGCTCCAATCGCTTAACCAGAATGGCCTAGGGGGAAAATACACGTACCGTTGTAATCGGGCGAGTTTCAGCTTTCAGACGCAATAGGAATTTTTAGGTTAGATCAATCCGTTCGCGAGATATGGGAGTTTGAAGCCAAGAAATGGTTGAGAAGGCAAAAAATTTTTCGCACTTCTGCTGCTCCAATCGCTTAACCAGAATGGCCTAGGGGAGAAATACACGTACCGTTGTAATCGGGCGAGTTTCTACTTTCAGACGCAATAGGAATTTTTCGGTTAGGTCAATCCGTTCGCGAGATATGGGAGTTTGAAGCCAAGAAATGGTTGAGAAGGCAAAAAATTTTTCGCAATTCTGATGCTCCAAACGCTTAACCAGAATGGCCTAGGGGAAAAATACACGTACCGTTGTAATCGGGCGAGTTTCTACTTTCAGACGCAATAGGAATTTTTGGGTTAGGTCAATCCGTTCGCGAGATATGGGAGTTTGAATCCAAGAAATGGTTGAGAAGGCAAAAAATTTTTCGCAATTCTGCTGCTCCAAACGCTTAACCAGAATGGCCTAGGGAAAAAATACACATACCGTTGTAATCGGGCGAGTTTCTACTTTCAGATACAATAGGAATTTTTGGGTTCGGTCAATCCGTTCGCGAGATATGGGACTTTGAAGCTAAGAAATGGTTGACAAGACAACAAATTTTTCGCACTTCTGCTGCTCCAATCGCTTAACCAGAATGGCCTAGGGGAAAAATACACGAACCGTTGTAATCGGGCGAGTTTCTACTTTCAAATGCAATAGGAATTTTTGGGTTAGGTCAATCCGTTCGCGAGATATGGGAGTTTGAAGCCAAGAAATGGTTGAGAAGGCAAAAAATTTTTCGCAATTATGCTGCTCCAAACGCTTAACCAGAATTGCCTAGGGAAAAAATACACATACCGTTGTAATCGGGCGAGTTTCTACTTTCAAATGCAATACGAATTTTTGGATTAGGTCAATCCGTTCGCGAGATATGAGAGTTTGAAGCTAAGAAATGGTTGAGAAGACAACAAATTTTTCGCACTTCTGCTGCTCCAATCGCTTAACCAGAATGGCCTAGGGGAAAAATACACGTACCGTTGTAACCGGGCGAGTTACTACTTTCAGATGCATAAGGAATTTTTGGGTTAGGACAATCCGTTCGCGAGACATGGGAGTTTGAAGCCAAGAAATGGTTGAGAAGGCAAAAAATTTTTCGCAATTCTGCTGCTCCAAACGCTTAACCAGAATGGCCTAGGGAAAAAATACGCACACCGTTGTAATCGGGCGAGTTTCTACTTTCAGACGCAGCAGGAATTTTTAGGTTTGGTCAATCCGTTCGCGAGATATGGGACTTTGAAGCTAAGAAATGGTTGAGAAGACAACAAATTTTTCGCAATTCTGCTGCACCAAACGCTTAACCAGAATGGGCTGGGGAAAAAATACACGTACCGTTGTAATCGGGCGAGCTTCTACTTTCAGACGCAATAGGAATTTTTCGGTTAGGTCAATCCGTTCGCGAGATATGGGAGTTTGAAGCCAAGAAATGGTTGAGAAGGCAAAAAATTTTTCGCAATTCTGCTGCTCCAAACTCTTAACCAGAATGGCCAAGGAAAAAAATACACATACACTTGTAATCGGGCGAGTTTCTACATTCAGTTACAATAGGAATTTTTGGGTTCGGTCAATCCGTTCGCGAGATATGGGACTTTGAAGCTAAGAAATGGTTGACAAGACAACAAATTTTTCGCACTTCTGCTGCTCCAATCGCTTAACCAGAATGGCCTAGGGGAAAAATACACGTACCGTTGTAATCGGGCGAGTTTCTACTTTCAGACGCAATAGGAATTTTTAGGTTAGGTCAATCCGTTCGCGAGATATGGGAGTTTGAAGCCAAGAAATGGTTGAGAAGGCAAAAAATTTTTCGCAATTCTGCTGCTCCAAACGCTTAACCAGAATGGCCTAGGGGAAAAATACACGTACCGTTGTAATCGGGCGAGTTTCTACTTTCAGACGCAATAGGAATTTTTCGGTTAGGTCAATCCGTTCGCGAGATATGGGAGTTTGAAGCCAAGAAATGGTTGAGAAGGCAAAAAATTTTTCGCAATTCTACTGCTCCAATCGCTTAACCAGAATGGCGTAGGGGAAAAATACACATACCGTTGTAAGCGGGCGAGTTTCTACTTTCAGATGCAATAGGAATTTTTGGGTTAGGACAATCCGTTCGCGAGATATGGGAGTTTGAAGCGAAGAAATGGTTGAGACGGCAAAAAATTTTTCGCAATTCTGCTGCTCCAAACGCTTAACCAGAATGGCCTAGGGAAAAAATACACACACCGTTGTAGTCGGGCGAGCTTCTACTTTCAGACGCAACAGGAATTTTTGGGTTAGGTCAATCCGTTCGCGAGATATGGGAGTTTGAAGCCAAGAAATGGTTGAGAAGGCAAAAAATTTTTCGCAATTCTGCTGCTCCAAACGCTTAACCAGAATGGCCTAGGGAAAAAATACACATACCGTTGTAATCGGGCGAGTTCCTACTTTCAGATACAATAGGAATTTTTGGGTTCGGTCAATCCGTTCGCGAGATATGGGAGTTTGAAGCCAAGAAATGGTTGAGAAGGCAAAAAATTTTTCGCAATTCTGCTGCTCCAAACGCTTAACCAGAATGGCCTAGGGAAAAAATACACATACCGTTGTAATCGGGCGAGTTCCTACTTTCAGATACAATAGGAATTTTTGGGTTCGGTCAATCCGTTCGCGAGATATGGGACTTAGAAGCTAAGAAATGGTTGACAAGACAACAAATTTTTCGCACTTCTGCTGCTCCAATCGCTTAACCAGAATGGCCTAGGGGAAAAATACACGTACCGTTGTAACCGGGCGAGTTTCTACTTTCAGATGCATAAGGAATTTTTGGGTTAGGACAATCCGTTCGCGAGATATGAGAGTTTGAAGCTAAGAAATGGTTGAGAAGACAACAAATTTTTCGCACTTCTGCTGCTCCAATCGCTTAACCAGAATGGCCTAGGGGAAAAATACACGTACCGTTGTAATCGGGCGAGTTTCTACTTTCAGACGCAATAGGAATATTTGGGTTAGGTCAATCCGTTCGCGAGATATGGGAGTTTGAAGCCAAGAAATGGTTGAGAAGGCAAAAAATTTTTCGCAATTCTGCTGCTCCAAACGCTTAACCAGAATGGCCTAGGGGAAAAATACACGTACCGTTGTAATCGGGCGAGTTTCTACTTTCAGACGCAATAGGAATTTTTCGGTTAGGTCAATCCGTTCGCGAGATATGGGAGTTTGAAGCCAAGAAATGGTTGAGAAGGCAAAAAATTTTTCGCAATTCTACTGCTCCAATCGCTTAACCAGAATGGCGTAGGGGAAAAATACACATACCGTTGTAAGCGGGCGAGTTTCTACTTTCAGATGCAATAGGAATTTTTGGGTTAGGACAATCCGTTCGCGAGATATGGGAGTTTGAAGCGAAGAAATGGTTGAGACGGCAAAAAATTTTTCGCAATTCTGCTGCTCCAAACGCTTAACCAGAATGGCCTAGGGAAAAAATACACATACCGTTGTAGTCGGGCGAGCTTCTACTTTCAGACGCAACAGGAATTTTTGGGTTAGGTCAATCCGTTCGCGAGATATGGGAGTTTGAAGCCAAGAAATGGTTGAGAAGGCAAAAAATTTTTCGCAATTCTGCTGCTCCAAACGCTTAACCAGAATGGCCTAGGGAAAAAATACACATACCGTTGTAATCGGGCGAGTTCCTACTTTCAGATACAATAGGAATTTTTGGGTTCGGTCAATCCGTTCGCGAGATATGGGACTTTGAAGCTAAGAAATGGTTGACAAGACAACAAATTTTTCGCACTTCTGCTGCTCCAATCGCTTAACCAGAATGGCCTAGGGGAAAAATACACGTACCGTTGTAACCGGGCGAGTTTCTACTTTCAGATGCATAAGGAATTTTTGGGTTAGGACAATCCGTTCGCGAGATATGAGAGTTTGAAGCTAAGAAATGGTTGAGAAGACAACAAATTTTTCGCACTTCTGCTGCTCCAATCGCTTAACCAGAATGGCCTAGGGGAAAAATACACGTACCGTTGTAACCGGGCGAGTTTCTACTTTCAGATGCATAAGGAATTTTTGGGTTAGGACAATCCGTTCGCGAGACATAGGAGTTTGAAGCCAAGAAATGGTTGAGAAGGCAAAAAATTTTTCGCAATTCTGCTGCTCCAAACTCTTAACCAGAATGGCCAAGGAAAAAAATACACATACCGTTGTAATCGGGCGAGTTTCTACTTTCAAATGCAATACGAATTTTTGGGTTCGGTCAATCCGTTCGCGAGATATGGGACTTTGAAGCTAAGAAATGGTTGACAAGACAACAAATTTTTCGCACTTCTGCTGCTCCAATCGCTTAACCAGAATGGCCTAGGGGAAAAATACACGTACCGTTGTAATCGGGCGAGTTTCTACTTTCAGATGCATAAGGAATTTTTGGGTTAGGACAATCCGTTCGCGAGACATGGGAGTTTGAAGCCAAGAAATGGTTGAGAAGGCAAAAAATTTTTCGCAATTCTGCTGCTCCAAACGCTTAACCAGAATGGCCTAGGGAAAAAATACGCACACCGTTGTAATCGGGCGAGTTTCTACTTTCAGACGCAGCAGGAATTTTTAGGTTTGGTCAATCCGTTCGCGAGATATGGGACTTTGAAGCTAAGAAATGGTTGAGAAGACAACAAATTTTTCGCAATTCTGCTGCACCAAACGCTTAACCAGAATGGGCTGGGGAAAAAATACACGTACCGTTGTAATCGGGCGAGCTTCTACTTTCAGACGCAATAGGAATTTTTCGGTTAGGTCAATCCGTTCGCGAGATATGGTAGTTTGAAGCCAAGAAATGGTTGAGAAGGCAAAAAATTTTTCGCAATTCTGCTGCTCCAAACTCTTAACCAGAATGGCCAAGGAAAAAAATACACATACACTTGTAATCGGGCGAGTTTCTACATTCAGTTACAATAGGAATTTTTGGGTTCGGTCAATCCGTTCGCGAGATATGGGACTTTGAAGCTAAGAAATGGTTGACAAGACAACAAATTTTTCGCACTTCTGCTGCTCCAATCGCTTAACCAGAATGGCCTAGGGGAAAAATACACGTACCGTTGTAATCGGGCGAGTTTCTACTTTCAGACGCAATAGGAATTTTTAGGTTAGGTCAATCCGTTCGCGAGATATGGGAGTTTGAAGCCAAGAAATGGTTGAGAAGGCAAAAAATTTTTCGCAATTCTGCTGCTCCAAACGCTTAACCAGAATGGCCTAGGGGAAAAATACACGTACCGTTGTAATCGGGCGAGTTTCTACTTTCAGACGCAATAGGAATTTTTCGGTTAGGTCAATCCGTTCGCGAGATATGGGAGTTTGAAGCCAAGAAATGGTTGAGAAGGCAAAAAATTTTTCGCAATTCTACTGCTCCAATCGCTTAACCAGAATGGCGTAGGGGAAAAATACACATACCGTTGTAAGCGGGCGAGTTTCTACTTTCAGATGCAATAGGAATTTTTGGGTTAGGACAATCCGTTCGCGAGATATGGGAGTTTGAAGCGAAGAAATGGTTGAGACGGCAAAAAATTTTTCGCAATTCTGCTGCTCCAAACGCTTAACCAGAATGGCCTAGGGAAAAAATACACATACCGTTGTAGTCGGGCGAGCTTCTACTTTCAGACGCAACAGGAATTTTTGGGTTAGGTCAATCCGTTCGCGAGATATGGGAGTTTGAAGCCAAGAAATGGTTGAGAAGGCAAAAAATTTTTCGCAATTCTGCTGCTCCAAACGCTTAACCAGAATGGCCTAGGGAAAAAATACACATACCGTTGTAATCGGGCGAGTTCCTACTTTCAGATACAATAGGAATTTTTGGGTTCGGTCAATCCGTTCGCGAGATATGGGACTTTGAAGCTAAGAAATGGTTGACAAGACAACAAATTTTTCGCACTTCTGCTGCTCCAATCGCTTAACCAGAATGGCCTAGGGGAAAAATACACGTACCGTTGTAACCGGGCGAGTTTCTACTTTCAGATGCATAAGGAATTTTTGGGTTAGGACAATCCGTTCGCGAGATATGAGAGTTTGAAGCTAAGAAATGGTTGAGAAGACAACAAATTTTTCGCCACTCTGCTGCTCCAATCGCTCTAACCAGAATGCCTAGGGAAAAACGTACACCGTTGTAACCGGCGAGTTCTACTTTCAATGCATAAGGAATTTGGGTTAGGACAATCTTCCGACAATGGAAGTTGCAAGCCAAGAAATGTGAAGCAAAAATTTTCGCAATCTGCTGCTCCAAACTCTTACCAGACTGGCCAATGAAAACTATCGGGCGAGTTTCTACATTCAGTTACAATAGGAATTTTTGGGTTCGGTCAATCCGTTCGCGAGATATGGGACTTTGAAGCTAAGAAATGGTTGACAAGACAACAAATTTTTCGCACTTCTGCTGCTCCAATCGCTTAACCAGAATGGCCTAGGGGAAAAATACACGTACCGTTGTAATCGGGCGAGTTTCTACTTTCAGACGCAATAGGAATTTTTAGGTTAGGTCAATCCGTTCGCGAGATATGGGAGTTTGAAGCCAAGAAATGGTTGAGAAGGCAAAAAATTTTTCGCAATTCTGCTGCTCCAAACGCTTAACCAGAATGGCCTAGGGGAAAAATACACGTACCGTTGTAATCGGGCGAGTTTCTACTTTCAGACGCAGCAGGAATTTTTAGGTTTGGTCAATCCGTTCGCGAGATATGGGACTTTGAAGCTAAGAAATGGTTGAGAAGACAACAAATTTTTCGCAATTCTGCTGCACCAAACGCTTAACCAGAATGGGCTGGGGAAAAAATACACGTACCGTTGTAATCGGGCGAGCTTCTACTTTCAGACGCAATAGGAATTTTTCGGTTTGGTCAATCCGTTCGCGAGATATGGGAGTTTGAAGCCAAGAAATGGTTGAGAAGGCAAAAAATTTTTCGCAATTCTGCTGCTCCAAACTCTTAACCAGAATGGCCAAGGAAAAAAATACACATACACTTGTAATCGGGCGAGTTTCTACATTCAGTTACAATAGGAATTTTTGGGTTCGGTCAATCCGTTCGCGAGATATGGGACTTTGAAGCTAAGAAATGGTTGACAAGACAACAAATTTTTCGCACTTCTGCTGCTCCAATCGCTTAACCAGAATGGCCTAGGGGAAAAATACACGTACCGTTGTAATCGGGCGAGTTTCTACTTTCAGACGCAATAGGAATTTTTAGGTTAGGTCAATCCGTTCGCGAGATATGGGAGTTTGAAGCCAAGAAATGGTTGAGAAGGCAACAAATTTTACTCACTTCTGCTGCTCCAAGCGCTTAACCAGAATGGCCTAGGGAAAAAATACACATACCTTTGGAATCGGGCGAGTTTCTACCTTCAGATGCAATAAGAATTTTTGGGTTAGGTCAATCCGTTCGCGAGATATGGGAGTTTGAAGCCAAGAAATGGTTGAGAAGGCAAAAAATTTTTCGCAATTCTGTTGCTCCAAACGCTTAACCAGAATGGCCTAGGGAAAAAATACACATACCGTTGTAATTGGGCGAGTTTCTACTTTCAGATGCAATAGGAATTTTTGGGTTAGGTCAATCCGTTCGCGAGATATGGGAGTTTGAAGCCAAGAAATGGTAGAGAAGGCAAAAAATTTTTCACAATTCTACTGCTCCAAACGCTTAACCAGAATGGCCTAGGGAAAAAATACGCGTACCGTTGTAATCGGGCGAGTTTCCACTTTCAGTCACAATAGGAATTTTTGGGTTAGGTCCATCCGTTCGCGAGATATGGGACTTTGAAGCTAAGAAATGGTTGACAAGACAACAAATTTTTCGCAATTCTACTGCTCCAATCGCTTAACCAGTATGGCCTAGGGGAAAAATACACCTACCGGTGTAATCGGGCGAGTTTCTACTTTCAAACGCAATAGGAATTTTTGGGTTAGGTCAATCGGTTCGCGAGATATGGGAGTTTCAAGCTAAGAAATGTTTGAGAAGACAACAAATTTTTCGCACTTCTGCTGCTCCAAACGCTTAACCAGAATGGCCTAGGGAAAAAATACACATACCGTTGTAATCGGGCGAGTTTCTACTTTCAGATGCAATAAGAATTTTTGGGTTAGGTCAATCCGTTCGCGAGATATGGGAGTTTGAAGCTAAGAAATTGTTGAGAAGACAACAAATTATTCGCAATTCTGCTGCTCCAAACGCTTAACCAGAATGACCTAGGGAGAAAATACACATACCGTTGTTATCGGGCAAGTTTCTACCTTCAGATGCAACAGGAATTTTTGGGTTAGGTCAATCGGTTCGCGAGATATGGGAGTTTCAAGCTAAGAAATGTTTGAGAAGACAACAAATTTTTCGCACTTCTGCTGCTCCAAACGCTTAACCAGAATGGCCTAGGGAAAAAATACACATACCGTTGTAATCGGGCGAGTTTCTACTTTCAGATGCAATAAGAATTTTTGGGTTAGGTCAATCCGTTCGCGAGATATGGGAGTTTGAAGCTAAGAAATTGTTGAGAAGACAACAAATTATTCGCAATTCTGCTGCTCCAAACGCTTAACCAGAATGGGCTAGGGAAAAAATACACATGCCGTTGTAATCGGGCGAGTTTCTACTTTCAGACGCAACAGGAATTTTTGGGTTAGGTCAATCCGTTCGCTTGATATGGGAGTTTGAAGCCAAGAAATGGTTGAGAAGACAACAAATTTTTCGCAATTCTGCTGCTTCAAACGCTTCACCAGAATGGGCTTTTGAAAAAATACACACACCGTTGTAATCGGGCGAGTTTCTACCTTCAGATGCAATAAGAATTTTTGGGTTAGGTCAATCCGTTCGCGAGATATGGGAGTTTGAAGCCAAGAAATGGTTGAGAAGGCAAAAAATTTTTCGCAATTCTGTTGCTCCAAACGCTTAACCAGAATGGCCTAGGGAAAAAATACACATACCGTTGTAATTGGGCGAGTTTCTACTTTCAGATGCAATAGGAATTTTTGGGTTAGGTCAATCCGTTCGCGAGATATGGGAGTTTGAAGCCAAGAAATGGTAGAGAAGGCAAAAAATTTTTCACAATTCTACTGCTCCAAACGCTTAACCAGAATGGCCTAGGGAAAAAATACGCGTACCGTTGTAATCGGGCGAGTTTCCACTTTCAGTCACAATAGGAATTTTTGGGTTAGGTCCATCCGTTCGCGAGATATGGGACTTTGAAGCTAAGAAATGGTTGACAAGACAACAAATTTTTCGCACTTCTACTGCTCCAATCGCTTAACCAGTATGGCCTAGGGGGAAAATACACCTACCGTTGTAATCGGGCGAGTTTCTACTTTCAGATGCAATAAGAATTTTTGGGTTAGGTCATCCGTTCGCGAGATATGGGAGTTTGAAGCTAAGAAATTGTTGAGAAGACAACCAATTATTCGCAATTCTGCTGCTCCAAACGCTTAACCAGAATGGCCTAGGGAAAAAATACGCATACCGTTGTTATCGGGCAAGTTTCTACCTTCAGATGCAACAGGAATTTTTGGGTTAGGTCAATCCGTTCGCGAGATATGGGAGTTTGAAGCTAAGAAATGGTTGAGAAGGCAAAAAATTTTTCGCAATTCTGCTGCTTCAAACGCTTAACCAGAATGGCCTAGGGAGAAAATACACATACCGTTGTAATCGGGCGAGTTTCTACTTTCAAATGCAATAGGAATTTTTGGGTTAGGTCTATCCGTTCGCGAGATATGAGAGTTTGAAGCTAAGATATGGTTGAGAAGATAACAAATTTTTCGCAAATCTGCTGCTCCAAACGCTTAACCAGAATGGCCTAGGGAAAAAATACGCGTACCGTTGTAATCGGGCGAGTTTCTACTTTCAAATGCAATAGGAATTTTTGGGTTAGGTCAATCGGTTCGCGAGATATGGGAGTTTCAAGCTAAGAAATGTTTGAGAAGACAACAAATTTTTCGCACTTCTGCTGCTCCAAACGCTTAACCAGAATGGCCTAGGGAAAAAATACACATACCGTTGTAATCGGGCGAGTTTCTACTTTCAGATGCAATAAGAATTTTTGGGTTAGGTCAATCCGTTCGCGAGATATGGGAGTTTGAAGCTAAGAAATTGTTGAGAAGACAACAAATTATTCGCAATTCTGCTGCTCCAAACGCTTAACCAGAATGGCCTAGGGAAAAAATACGCATACCGTTATAATCGGGCGAGTTTCTACTTTCAGATGCAATAAGAATTCTTGGGTTAGGTCAATCCGTTCGCGAGATATGGGAGTTTGAAGCCAAGAAATGGTTGAGAAGGCAAAAAATTTTTCGCAATTCTGCTGCTTCAAACGCTTAACCAGAATGGCCCAGGGAAAAAATACACATACCGTTGTAATCGGGCGAGTTTCTACTTTCAGATGCAATAGGAATTTTGGGTTTGGTCAATCCGTTCGCGAGATATGGGACTTTGAAGCCAAGAAATGGTTGAGAAGGCAAAAAGTTTTTCGCAATTCTGCTGCTCCAAACGCTTAACCAGAATGGGCTAGGGAAAAAATACACATGCCGTTGTAATCGGGCGAGTTTCTACTTTCAGACGCCACAGAAATTTTTGGGTTAGGTCAATCCGTTCGCTTGATATGGGAGTTTGAAGCCAAGAAATGGTTGAGAAGACAACAAATTTTTCGCAATTCTGCTGCTTCAAACGCTTCACCAGAATGGGCTTTTGAAAAAATACACACACCGTTGTAATCGGGCGTGTTTCTACTTTCAGATGCAATAGGAATTTTTGGGTTGGGTCAATCCGTTCGCGAGATATGGGTGTTTGAACACAAGAAATGGTTGAGAAGGCAACAAATTTTACTCACTTCTGCTGCTCCAAGCGCTTAACCAGAATGGCCTAGGGAAAAAATACACATACCTTTGGAATCGGGCGAGTTTCTACCTTCAGATGCAATAAGAATTTTTGGGTTAGGTCAATCCGTTCGCGAGATATGGGAGTTTGAAGCCAAGAAATGGTTGAGAAGGCAAAAAATTTTTCGCAATTCTGTTGCTCCAAACGCTTAACCAGAATGGCCTAGGGAAAAAATACACATACCGTTGTAATTGGGCGAGTTTCTACTTTCAGATGCAATAGGAATTTTTGGGTTAGGTCAATCCGTTCGCGAGATATGGGAGTTTGAAGCCAAGAAATGGTAGAGAAGGCAAAAAATTTTTCACAATTCTACTGCTCCAAACGCTTAACCAGAATGGCCTAGGGAAAAAATACGCGTACCGTTGTAATCGGGCGAGTTTCCACTTTCAGTCACAATAGGAATTTTTGGGTTAGGTCCATCCGTTCGCGAGATATGGGACTTTGAAGCTAAGAAATGGTTGACAAGACAACAAATTTTTCGCACTTCTACTGCTCCAATCGCTTAACCAGTATGGCCTAGGGGAAAAATACACCTACCGGTGTAATCGGGCGAGTTTCTACTTTCAAACGCAATAGGAATTTTTGGGTTAGGTCAATCGGTTCGCGAGATATGGGAGTTTCAAGCTAAGAAATGTTTGAGAAGACAACAAATTTTTCGCACTTCTGCTGCTCCAAACGCTTAACCAGAATGGCCTAGGGAAAAAATACACATACCGTTGTAATCGGGCGAGTTTCTACTTTCAGATGCAATAAGAATTTTTGGGTTAGGTCAATCCGTTCGCGAGATATGGGAGTTTGAAGCTAAGAAATTGTTGAGAAGACAACAAATTATTCGCAATTCTGCTGCTCCAAACGCTTAACCAGAATGGCCTAGGGAAAAAATACGCATACCGTTGTTATCGGGCAAGTTTCTACCTTCAGATGCAACAGGAATTTTTGGGTTAGGTCAATCCGTTCGCGAGATATGGGAGTTTGAAGCTAAGAAATGGTTGAGAAGGCAAAAAATTTTTCGCAATTCTGCTGCTTCAAACGCTTAACCAGAATGGCCTAGGGAGAAAATACACATACCGTTGTAATCGGGCGAGTTTCTACTTTCAAATGCAATAGGAATTTTTGGGTTAGGTCTATCCGTTCGCGAGATATGAGAGTTTGAAGCTAAGATATGGTTGAGAAGACAACAAATTTTTCGCAATTCTGCTGCTCCAAACGCTTAACCAGAATGGCCTAGGGAAAAAATACCCATACCGTTGTAATCGGGCGAGTTTCTACTTTCAGACGCAACAGGAAATTTGGGTTAGGTCAATCCGTTCGCGAGATATGGGAGTTTGAATCCAAGAAATGGTTGAGAAGACAACAAATTTTTCGCACATCTGCTGCTCCAAACGCTTAACCAGAATGGCCTAGGGAAAAAAT